>NW_027008675.1:0-80009 GCF_036934945.1 Oncorhynchus masou masou
GGTATATAATACAGAGTGTATATAATACAGAGTGTATATAATACAGAGGGTATATAATACAGAGTGTATATAATACAGAGTGTATAGACTGTATTCTGATAACTATAAATAGAGGATATGGTTGGTTATTACCATGGGTTAGTGAAATATCCCTAGCAGTGGAATGGAGTATAATACAGAGTGTATATAATACAGAGTGTATATAATACAGAGTGTATATAATACAGAGTGTATATAATACAGAGGGTATATAATACAGAGTGTATATAATACAGAGTATATAGACTGTATTCTGATAACTATAAATAGAGGATATGGTTGGTTATTACCATGGGTTAGTGAAATATCCCTAGCAGTGGAATGGAGTATAATACAGAGTGTATATAATACAGAGTGTATATAATACAGAGTGTATATAATACAGAGTGTATATAATACAGAGTGTATAGACTGTATTCTGATAACTATAAATAGAGGATATGGTTGGTTATTACCGTGGGTTAGTGAAATATCCCTAGCAGTGGAATGAAGTGTAACACGGACGCCTACATTATTATTTCAAATATATTCACAACTATGCAATAGGTCTAGTTAACCTCCTGGTTTACTTCCTCATTTCAATGTAGATTGTTCTATCTGCACCAGCAATTGGATATCACAGTTTAAAAAATAAAATAATAATTGGTGCATGCAAAACATTTCATATATATATATATTTTTAAATGTAAATCAAATCCTATATAGAATGTGTACAAGACAGTCTAACTATATATATGAGCTCATATGAACAAGACAGAAATTGTGAGGAAAAGGAAGAGCATGTGAGAAACGCCGTATTTCCGTGGTGAATGAATGGCCAAACCATGACAGTCCACAGACAGGCCTCTGCTGGAGTCTGGAAAAGGCTGTAGCTGCCGTGATACCACCTCCTATGAAGTACATACCTATAATACTTGATCATGTATCATAGTCCACGTACAATGTGTTATCCCACTGGCTATTTGTGTGGTAAATCTAGTGTCCAATGTCCTCAGGACAATGTGAGCAATGTCACCACACCCCAGGATTTCCCAGCATATAGTGGCAAGCCCAGGCACCTCAGACTGCATGACTGAGCGCTATGCACATAATGCATTACAACGACTAACTCTGCATAGCCACAATGAGGCTGTTATCTGTTGAGGTGCGCAGGGCTGAGTGGATGACAGGGATGACAAAGCATTTAAGTGCAGTTGAATTTCATCCAATTACAGTAACGATCCCAGAATTGTGATAACTGCATGTGACGTTTGAATAATTTCTTATTTTATAATACTTAGTATCCCTTTTCAGATATACTATTATGTCTAGAATACACAAGTCTAGTAACACAAAGCTATGGCATGTGATTTTGATAGGATGCATCCATCTGGTCAGCAGAATGCATCCGTCCTCTGACAGCAGAATGGAGAACCAAGGGGACTATGGTACACAGTAATACTACAAGTCAAAGAGTTCTTAAACATTCTCTCTACAGAATCATTATCCATACCATTCTATAAAAGTACCAGCTGTATTTGTTAGTGCAGAATTATCATATTATTTTGCCAAACATACCTGTATGCATATACATTGTTCGTGGACATCATATCATTTGTTGTAGGGAGTAATGACAGATGTAATGACAGATGATTCCAATGTCAGATTGATCACATTGAGTCGTCATTTTCTGTAATACATATATTGGTTTTAATTCATTTGTCTCTCTATATAAAATAAATCACTTTCGGGAAGCTAAATAAAGGCTCTTATATTGCCCAGCCTGACACTTACACCCATATGGATTCATGTGTATACATTTGTATTGGTAATTGTTTATAGCTGTAAGGGGTTGCTATATAATCTAGTCATTTGTTGTTTAATCAGATATTCGTTTTTTAAATGCTTCGTAGACTGTGGGTTTTGATATCTATTCAAATTCCCACTCAAAATGCATAAGTAAAAGCTTCAGGGCCTGAAAACTCAACTGACCCAATGTATTTGGGCTAAAAACATCAGCACCATATCCTTATACATCCCCTCTGGGCAAGTCATATAAAACACTAAGGGAGTGAGTGCTAAAACAGTGAGTGCTAAAACAGTGAGTGCTAAAACAGTGAGTGCTGGCGAAACAGGAGAAACGTCTGAGAAAGTCAACCTCTGTCTCAGATGAAAAGGAAGGGAGAAATAGATGTGTGTGTAAAGACATCGGAGAGAGAGGGAGACAGGAAGGAGCTCCAAATGTCACACATAGCACCCCTCCTAGGCAACCCCTCCTAGGCAACCCCTCCTAGGCAACCCCTCCTAGACAACCTGTGGGGTGGGGCTCCCGGGGCTGCATGGCGGCTCATCTACCTGCTCCTCCAAGGCCAACTAAGGAGATCTCCCTCTGACTGTGACAGACATCCAGAAACACACGTACACACACACGTATCAATCTGCTGAGGACAAATCCTACAAGAAGCAGTGTCAGGAGAGAGGGAGGTTCATGCCACAGCACAGCTATCCAATTTAGAGTTACATCCTCAACTCCAATTCATCCTCATCTCCACCACCACATCCCCTCTCCACCACATCTCCATCTCCATCACATCCCCTCTCCATCACATCCCCTCTCCATCACATCCCCTCTCCATCACATCTCCTCTCCATCACATCCCCTCTCCATCACATCCCCTCTCCATCACATCCCCTCTCCATCACATCCCTTCTCCATAACATCCCTTCTCCATCACATCCCCTCTCCACCACATCCCCCCATCACATCCCCTCCCCACCACATCCCCTCTCCATCACATCCCCTCTCCATCACATCCCCTCTCCCTCACATCCCCTCTCCATCACATCCCCTCTCCATCACATCCCCTCTCCATCACATCACCTCCCCATCACATCCCCTCTCCCTCACATGCCCTCTCCATTACATCCTCTCTCCACCATGACTGTCTATCACAGGAGTCACCAGCAGTCAGCTGTCAAGGCCCATCAACTCTGTAACATGGCTGCCATAGTCACACTGGCCAGGACCGGTCAATCCAGTCCAATATGGCTGATGCCTTTATCCAAAGTGGATTACAGTCATGTATGGTGTGCATACATTTTTGTATGTTTCCAGTAGGAATTGAACCCACGATCCTGGCATTGTAAGTGCCATTCTCTATCAATTGAGCCACACAGACACAGGAGCGCCTCTAATAGGGACATGTTAGGGGTGACTCGTCCTCCCGCTACCGAAATGTCCTCCCACTCCATCTAATGCAGCACACTCTGGCTCCTGAATCTACAGGGTTAACCAACCAACCAATCCCTCCACAACACTGTATCCTCTCTCTCTCTACCCCCCCTCTTTCTCTCTGGTCTTCGCTGGAGAGAAATAGAAACCCACTGGCCCACCATACATGGGGCTGTGCCTGCATGCCTCGGGGAAAAATAATTTGCTGGTTTTGGGCAGCTAAATGGGTGGATACTTCAGAGTGAGGTGTCTGTGTGGAGGCTGGTGTGATGTGAAAGGATGATTGTGTACCAGTGACTGTGTGTCTCTCAGCATTGATCTCATTACAGGATGTAAATGAAACACACAGACGTCCCTCTTTGCTCTGAGCTCTTCAAGCAGCTCTTTGTCTCCAGGGGATTTTAACTAAGGATTCCATGACAACATGTCAGACACTGTATGAAACTGATTACATGCAGCAAAAGCGCCTCTCTCTATCAGTGCCGTGTTTCGTTCTTCGCGATGCTCCTTCCTATCTTTCCAAAAAGAAAGAGGTGCTCTGTGTTCTACAGAGCTGTGGAAACAAAGACAAAGGAAGGAAGAGACTGAAGAACTTAAGAAGACGAAGGTCCAACTTTGACCCTCAGGTGATGCCAAACTAATCAAAAGGAGTGTCTGTTTTACGGTCTCTTCTCAGGTCTGTCCATTTGAAATGATCCAGGTGTATCTGTTACCTTGTTTAAAACAAGACATGTTAGGTGTTGTGAGTGAGTCAAGCTCAGCAATAAACCCCAGAGTGTATGTATGTATGAGGCTCGGTAGTTACGGCAGCTGAGGGAAGCAGGACAATGAACAGACAAATATAGACAGAGTATGTGACAGAGTGTGTGAGCACCCTTCAGACTTACCCCTTGTGATAGCAGCAAGCAGAACACACACCAGGCGCAGCAGCCAGGGATGGTTCCTGGTCCTGGAGATCCGGCAGACCTCCATGTACTGTCAACCGGAGGCTGTCTTCTCTCTCTCTCTCTCTCTCTCTCTCTCTCTCTCTCTCTCTCTCTCTCTCTCTCTCTCTCTCTCTCTCTCTCTCTCTCCCTTCCTGGTTCATTCCCTCCCTCCTCCTCCTCTCTGACATGCGCTTCAGAAGAATCAGATCACTCTCTCCAGCCTGGTACAGAGAGCAGTGAGGCACATGGGAGGGGTGTTTTGTAATCTACCAGGTTGTACCACCCAGAAGAGAAATATGAGGGGGTGGGGGGAGAAGGAGGAGAGGAGGGTTAGACTAGTCTAACGCTCTCCAGCCATACCTTCCCTTCATCCCTCTGTCTGCCCTGGGATTGGTCTCTTCCTTTTTCTTTGCTCTGATTGGAGGTCCTGCTTCCCCCTCAATAACATTATAAGAATCCTAAAGAAGGATAGAGAGAGAGAGAGAGAGAGAGAGAGAGAGAGAGAGAGAGAGAGAGAGAGAGGAGAGAGAGAGGGGAGAAAAAGAGAGAGAGAGAGCGAGAGAAAGAGAGAGGGTAAGAGAGAGAGAGAGAGGAGGGGGGGTAAGAGAGAAGGGGGTAGAAAAAGAGAGAGAGAGAGAGAGGGAGAGAGAGAGAGAGAGGGATAGGAGAAATAGATGCCTTAAAGCTTTAAATACTGATTCAGTGGAGACTCTGGACTTAAGACGTAGTAGACAATAGCATCATTCATTTTGACATGGGAAAAAAGCTCTGACTGGGTGTTAATGCAGAATTCCACTGTTTTGTAGTTCACACTCCTCTAGCATACAGGCTTTAACCACCAAAATGATGGTGTGTTTGTGTGTGTGTGTGTGCATGTGCGGGTGTGTGTGTGTCTAAGAATCTCCTCATGTCATGCCCCAGGGTGTCTGTCTGTCTGACTGTCTGTCACACTGTCTGCCAGCCCACCTTATATCCTCCTCCCTCCACTGTTAATACATGCATTGTCCTCAGCATCATCTGCTACTCAGCGTTATGGTTCAATAGACTTATTCTAAAGACCTGGAAATGCTTCTGTAAACGTGGAGATGTGAAGTTACTCATGTTAATGAATAAGCAGCGAACCATGAATGAAGGTAAACCAGAGATGTTATTCATTCTAGTGACTACAGCAGTCAGCCAGAGATGTTATTCATTCTAGTGACTACAGCAGTCAGCCAGAGATGTTATTCATTCTAGTGACTACAGCAGTCAGCCAGAGATGTTATTCATTCTAGTGACTACAGCAGTCAGCCAGATGTTATTCATTCTAGTGACTACAGCAGTCTGCCAGAGATGTTATTCATTCTAGTGACTACAGCAGTCAGCCAGAGATGTTATTCATTCTAGTGACTACAGCAGTCAGCCAGATATGTTATTCATTCTAGTGACTACAGCAGTCAGCCAGAGATGTTATTCATTCTAGTGACTACAGCAGTCAGCCAGAGATGTTATTCATTCTAGTGACTACAGCAGTCAGCCAGAGATGTTATTCATTCTAGTGACTACAGCAGTCAGCCAGAGATGTTATTCATTCTAGTGACTACAGCAGTCAGCCAGAGATGTTATTCATTCTAGTGACTACAGCAGTCTGCCAGAGATGTTATTCATTCTAGTGACTACAGCAGTCTGCCAGAGATGTTATTCATTCTAGTGACTACAGCAGTCTGCCAGAGATGTTATTCATTCTAGTGACTACAGCCATCTGCCAGATATGTTATTCATTCTAGTGACTACAGCAGTCTGCCAGAGATGTTATTCATTCTAGTGACCACAGCAGTCAGCCAGAGATGTTATTCATTCTAGTGACTACAGCAGTCTGCCAGCGATGTTATTCATTCTAGTAACTACAGCAGTCAGCCAGAGATGTTATTCATTCTAGTGACTACAGCAGTCTGCCAGAGATGTTATTCATTCTAGTGACTACAGCAGTCTGCCAGAGATGTTATTCATTCTAGTGATTACAGCAGTCTGCCAGAGATGTTATTCATTCTAGTGACTACAGCAGTCTGCCAGCGATGTTATTCATTCTAGTGACTGCAGCAGTCTGCCAGCGATGTTATTCATTCTAGTGACTGCAGCAGTCTGCCAGCGATGTTATTCATTCTAGTGACTGCAGCAGTCTGCCAGAGATGTTATTCATTCTAGTTACTGCAGCAGTCTGCCAGAGATGTTATTCATTCTAGTGACTACAGCAGTCTGCCAGAGATGTTATTCATTCTAGTGACTACAGCAGTCAGCCAGAGATGTTATTCATTCTAGTGACTGCAGCAGTCTGCCAGAGATGTTATTCATTCTAGTGACTACAGCAGTCTGCCAGAGATGTTATTCATTCTAGTGACTGCAGCAGTCTGCCAGCGATGTTATTCATTCTAGTGACTGCAGCAGTCTGCCAGAGATGTTATTCATTCTAGTGACTACAGCAGTCAGCCAGAGATGTTATTCATTCTAGTGACTACAGCAGTCAGCCAGAGATGTTATTCATTCTAGTGACTGCAGCAGTCTGCCAGAGATGTTATTCATTCTAGTGACTACAGCAGTCTGCCAGAGATGTTATTCATTCTAGTGACTACAGCAGTCTGCCAGCGATGTTATTCATTCTAGTGACTGCAGCAGTCAGCCAGAGATGTTATTCAATCTAGTGACTGCAGCAGTCTGCCAGAGATGTTATTCATTCTAGTGACTACAGCAGTCTGCCAGCGATGTTATTCATTCTAGTGACTACAGCAGTCTGCCAGCGATGTTATTCATTCTAGTGACTGCAGCAGTCTGCCAGCGATGTTATTCATTCTAGTGACTACAGCAGTCTGCCAGAGATGTTATTCATTCTAGTGACTGCAGCAGTCTGCCTGAGATGTTATTCATTCTAGTGACTACAGCAGTCTGCCAGCGATGTTATTCATTCTAGTGACTGCAGCAGTCTGCCAGCGATGTTATTCATTCTAGTGACTACAGCAGTCTGCCAGAGATGTTATTCATTCTAGTGACTGCAGCAGTCTGCCAGCGATGTTATTCATTCTAGTGACTACAGCAGTCTGCCAGAGATGTTATTCATTCTAGTGACTGCAGCAGTCTGCCAGAGATGTTATTCATTCTAGTGACTGCAGCAGTCTGCCAGAGATGTTATTCATTCTAGTGACTACAGCAGTCTGCCAGAGATGTTATTCATTCTAGTGACTACAGCAGTCTGCCAGAGATGTTATTCATTCTAGTGACTGCAGCAGTCTGCCAGCGATGTTATTCATTCTAGTGACTGCAGCAGTCTGCCTGTAAAGAGTTCTGTAGTTGTTTGTTCATCATGGCTACTACACCTGATTCCTCTTCGACTAAAATATGAAGGTAAATACCTTGACAGCAGTGCAATGACCAGCTGGTTTATAGTGTGTTTTCAGAGCCATCAGCTTGGAGGAAAGCAGTTGCAATTATTCAAGGCTTGCATTGTGAAGTCTTCTCAAATAGTAAATTGATTACCATTTTAGCATGAACTACAAAGCGGTAGAATGGAATTTCACACTGTACGCAATCACAATGATCTGGCGCCATCCCGGGCATCAAAGCACATATAATGAACCCTTCATTCATCCTACATTCCTGCCGTAGCATCTGAGCTAAATTCCTCTAGATAGACCGTGTAGGAAGACTGCCTATGTTGAGCAGTGTTCTGCTACTCATAACAACATATGGCTGAGCTCAATGGCCGTGGGGTCTCATATGGACAGGCACTTTGATTGACAGCCAGCCACACAAAGGAACGGTGCATGCTGGCCTGTGTGAGTGTGTGTGCTATGAGAGGTATTCTATGGATTCTGACAACAGAGAGATCTACCCAGGCAGAGATGCCACAGTATTTGTGACTGAAACTAAGTACGTTTGATGAGGGCTAATAGGGAGCCATTAGGAGATATGTCAGTGTGTGTCAGTCAATACTAAAGCTGTGTGTGTCTCCTGCAGCTGCTCTGCACGTATTACCCTCACTGCTGCAGCTCAGCAGACCTCTCTCTGCCTTTTCCTTCTTTGTCTCAGTAAGTCAGTGTGGGTTGAGAGGAGATGAAACACTTTCTGACTCCGTCCGCATCTACTTACTGTACAAATCCCCAGCAGCCTCCGTATTTGATGAGCATGTGTGTGTACGCATTTGCGAGTGTGTGTGTGTGTGTGTGTGTGTGTGTGTGTGTGTGTTGTATGTCTGTCCTTGTCAAAGCAGAGTGCCTGTCTGTCTGTCTGTCTGCTGCGTTACGCTGTAGGTGTGCGAGGCGGATATTGACATGATTAACAACGGTATTATACATCAGCTACATTTGAAATAACATGGCCGTACAGCATCACTTCCTCTTGAAGCCGAGATTACCATTATCAGACAGTCTGCTACAGGAAGCTGAGATGACCATTATCAGACAGTCTGCTACAGGAAGCTGAGATGACCATTATCAGACAGTCTGCTACAGGAAGCCGAGATGACCATTATCAGACAGTCTGCTACAGGAACCCGAGATGACCATTATCAGACAGTCTGCTACAGGAAGCTGAGATGACCATTATCAGACAGTCTGCTACAGGAACCCGAGATGACCATTATCAGACAGTCTGCTACAGGAAGCTGAGATGACCATTATCAGACAGTCTGCTACAGGAAGCTGAGATGACCATTATCAGACAGTCTGCTACAGGAAGCCGAGATGACCATTATCAGACAGTCTGCTACAGGAAGCTGAGATGACCATTATCAGACAGTCTGCTACCGGAAGCTGAGATGACCATTATCAGACAGTCTGCTACAGGAACCCGAGATGACCATTATCAGACAGTCTGCTACAGGAACCCGAGATGACCATTATCAGACAGTTTGCTACAGACAGAGGAAACACCACACACGTCCCCATTATCCAGGCTCCACACTGCGCTCAGAATGCTGTGAGAAAAGAAATGATTTTCATATGAAGCATTAGTTTAAAAGGGAAGAGAGAGATCAATACAGTATAGAATAGGAGAGGAAAGAGATATAATATAGAAAGAGTGTCAGGTGTGTGCGTACTCAAATCAAGTCAAATTTTATTTGTCACATACACATGGTTAGCATGCGAGTGTAGCGAAATGCTTGTGCTTCTAGTTCCGACAATGCAGTAATGACCAACGAGTAATCTAATTAACAATTCCACAACAACTATCTTATACACACAAGTGTAAGGGGATAAAGAATATGCACATAAAAATATATGAATAAGTGATGGTACAGAACAGCATAGGCAAGATGCAGTAGATGGTATGGAGTACAGTACATACATATGAGATGAGTAATGTAGGGTGTGGAAACATATAGAAGTTGCGTACTGGTAGAGAATTCAGGTGCAGGAGAGCAGAGTTGTGAACAGGCGCACACTTTATTGAGGCAGGAGAAACCAACAGACAGACGCCACTGCGTCAACACCTCCAGCCAATAGGAAAAAGTGCAAAACGCGCAAAACAGTCACAATAATTTATGTTTAACAATAAACATCTTCATGAACAACACTGTATAAGCAAACCAGTCTGACGCGTCAAACAATAAACACGTAACACAAACAATTACCCACAAAGACATGAGGGGGAACAGAGGAATAAATACATGCAGTGTGATTGGGGAATGAAAACCAGGTGTGCAGGGAACAAGACAAAACAAATGGATCAATGAAAAATGGAGCGACGATGGCTAGAAAGCCGATGACGTCGACCGCCAAACGCCGCTTGAACAAGGAGAGGAGCCGACTTCGGTGGACTTCGTGACAACGAGATAGGAGGAGAGGGGATTAGAGGAGAGGGGATTAGAGGAGAGGGGATTAGAGGAGAGGGGATTAGAGGAGAGGAGGAGAGGAGATTAGAGGAGAGGGGATTAGAGGAGAGGAGGTTAGAGGAGAGGGGATTAGAGGAGAGGGGATTAGAGGAGAGGAGGAGAGGAGATTAGAGGAGAGGAGATTAGAGGAGAGGGGATTAGAGGAGAGGAGGTTAGAGGAGAGGAGGTTAGAGGAGAGGAGGTTAGAGGAGAGGGGTTAGAGGAGAGGGGGTTAGAGGAGAGGGGTTAGAGGAGAGGGGGTTAAAGGAGAGGGGGTTAGAGGAGAGGGGGATCAGAGGAGAGGGGGATCAGAGGAGAGTGGATCAGAGGAGAGGAGGTTAGAGGAGAGGGGATTAGAGGAGAGGGGATTAGAGGAGAGGGGATTAGAGGAGAGGGGATTAGAGGAGAGGGGATTAGAGGAGAGGGGATTAGAGGAGAGGGGATCAGAGGAGAGGGGATCAGAGGAGAGGGGATCAGAGGAGAGGGATCAGAGGAGAGGGGATCAGAGGAGAGGGGATCAGAGGAGAGGGGATCAGAGGAGAGGGGATCAGAGGAGAGGGGATCAGAGGAGAGGGGATTAGAGGAGAGGGGATTAGAGGAGAGGGGATTAGAGGAGAGGGGATTAGAGGATAGGAGGTTAGAGGAGGTTAGAGGAGAGGGGATTAGAGGAGAGGGGATTAGAGGATAGGAGGTTAGAGGAGGTTAGAGGAGAGGGGATTAGAGGAGAGGGGATTAGAGGATAGGAAGTTAGGAGGTTAGAGGATAGGAGGATAGAGGAGAGGGGATTAGGAGAGGGGATTAGAGGATAGGAAGTTAGGAGGTTAGAGGAGAGGGGGTGAGAGGAGAGGAGGTGAGAGGAGGTAAGAGGAGAGGGGGTGAGAGGAGAGGGGGTGAGAGAAGAGGAGGTTAGAGGATAGGAGGATAGAGGAGAGGGGATTAGAGGAGAGGGGATTAGAGGATAGGAAGTTAGGAGGTTAGAGGAGAGGGGGTGAGAGGAGAGGAGGTGAGAGGAGGTAAGAGGAGAGGGGGTGAGAGGAGAGGGGTGAGAGAAGAGGAGGTTAGAGGAGAGGAGGCTAGAGGAGAGGGGATTAGAGGAGAGGGGATTAGGAGATTAGAGGAGAGGGGATTAGAGGAGCCCACTTCGGTGGACTTCGTGACAAAGAGATAGGAGGAGAGGACTACGGCAGCAGTATTGTTTGAGGAATTCTAACAGGGTTTTCAATGGGAATAGGAAAAGCTAGAGAGCAGTAGAGGTTCCGAGAGAAGTAATTAATTGGAAAGATGAAATCTGAGAAAATCCATAAAGAGATCAAGAGATCACTCTATGTGGGAAAAAGTGTGGGAGAGAACAAAAGGGGATTAGAGAAGTGGGGGTTAGAGGAGAGGAGGTTAGAGGAGAGGAGGTTAGAGGAGAGGGGGTTAGAGGAGAGGGAGTTAGAGGAGAGGGAGTTAGAGGAGAGGGAGTTAGAGGAGAGGGAGTTAGAGGAGAGGGAGTTAGAGGAGAGGGAGTTAGAGGAGAGGAGGTTAGAGGAGAGGGTATCAGGGAAGAGGGGACCAGAGGAGAGGGGATCAGAGGAGAGGGGATCAGAGGAGAGGGGATCAGAGGATAGGAAGTTAGGAGGTTAGAGGAGAGGGGGTGAGAGGAGAGGGGGTTAGGGGAGAGGAGGTTAGGGGAGAGGAGGTTAGGGGAGAGGAGGTTAGGGGATAGGAAGTTAGGAGGTTAGAGAAGAGGGGATTAGAGGATAGGAGGTTAGAGGAGAGGGGATTCGAGAAGAGGGCATTAGAGGATAGGACGTAAGAGGATAGGAGGAGAGGGGATTAGAGGTGGGGAGGTTAGAGGAGAGGGGATTAGGGAAGAGGGGATTAGGGAAGAGGGGATTAGGGAAGAGGGGATTAGGGAAGAGGGGATTAGGGAAGAGGGGATTAGGGAAGAGGGGATTAGGGAAGAGGGGATTAGGGAAGAGGGGATTAGGGAAGAGGGGATTAGGGAAGAGGGGATTAGGGAAGAGGGGATTAGGGAAGAGGGGATTAGGGGTGAGGAGGTGAGGAGGTTAGAGGTGAGGAGGTTAGAGGTGAGGAGGTTAGAGGAGAGGATGTTAGAGGAGAGGATGTTAGAGGAGAGGATGTTAGAGGAGAGGATGTTAGAGGTGAGGAGGTTAGAGGTGAGGAGGTTAGAGGTGAGGAGATTAGAGGTGAGGAGGTTAGAGGTGAGGGGATTGGAGGAGAGGGGATTCAAGGAGAGGGGATTCGGGGAGAGGGGAAAGGAGGAGAGGGGATTCGGGGAGAGGGGAAAGGAGGAGAGGGGATTGGAGGAGAGGGGATTGGAGGAGAGGGGGTTAGAGGAGAGGGGGTTAGAGGAGAGGGGGTTAGAGGTGAGGAGGTTAGAGGAGAGGGGATTAGAGGAGAGGGGATTCGAGGAGAGGGGATTCGAGGAGAGGGGATTCGAGGAGAGGGGATTCGAGGAGAGGGGATTCGAGGAGAGGGGATTCGAGGAGAGGGGATTCGAGGAGAGGGGATTCGGGGAGAGGAGGTTAGAGGAGAGGGGAAAGGAGGAGAGGGGATTGGAGGAGAGGGGATTGGAGGAGAGGGGATTGGAGGAGAGGGGGTTAGAGGAGAGGGGGTTAGAGGAGAGGGGGTTAGAGGTGAGGAGGTTAGAGGTGAGGAGGTTAGAGGTGAGGAGGTTAGAGGAGAGGGGATTAGGGGAGAGGAGGTTCGAGGAGAGGGGAAAGGAGGAGAGGGGATTGGAGGAGAGGGGGTTAGAGGTGAGGAGGTTAGAGGAGAGGGGATTAGAGGAGAGGTGATTAGAGGAGAGGGGGTTAAAGGGTGAATTTGTAAGTCGCTCTGGATAAGAGCGTCTGCTAAATGACTTAAATGTAAATGTAATGTAATGTAATGAGAGGGGATTGGAGGAGAGGGGATTGGAGGAGAGGGGATTGGAGGAGAGGGGATTGGAGGAGAGGGCGTTAGAGGAAAGGGGATTAGAGGTGAGGAGGTTAGAGGAGAGGGGATTAGAGGAGAGGAGGTTATAGGTGAGGAGGTTAGAGGAGAGGGGATTAGGGGAGAGGAGGTTCGAGGAGAGGGGAAAGGAGGAGAGGGGATTGGAGGAGAGGGGGTTAGAGGTGAGGAGGTTAGAGGAGAGGGGATTAGAGGAGAGGTGATTAGAGGAGAGGGGGTTAAAGGGTGATTCTGGAAAAGGTGAGAATAGTCTATGTTTGTGTGTGTTCTGCTGTCAGGTGATGACAGAACTCTCGTTTGTGTATCATGGCACCCTCTGGCAACATCTGACTGTGAACATTAGGTGAAGTAAAGCTACAGTAGCAGACACTTCCCAGACTAACATTACAAACACTTTCACCATTTGTCCCATGGCCACTTTACCTCGGCTCCTGTGTAGAATGCATACTGCAGGGCTATGGCCGTACTCAGGTTTTTACAGTCGAGCAAGACCACCTTTCTTTGACGCAAACATTCCCACTCATTTTCTAGAAAATAACCAAAACTGGACAGGTAAAGCATGTACTTTTCTGGGTCAGCAGCCAGTAGTATAACAGGGGTGTGTGTGAGGCTGCTGAAGCCTTTTGATTTGGAAGGATTTTACAGGAAAGAAGCAAATCATTAGAGCCTGAAGAACACTTCCTCCCTTCTGTTGTGGTTATGTAACCAACCAAGTGCCACAATTAGCATAACGCAACAATGTTAATGAGGGACTGGAGCAGAGAGAGGTCCTGCTACCATTGCAATTATCATGGATCGACGCTAGAAAATATACTGACTGTAGTTATGTACATATTTTTCAAGCTCTTTTTCGTGTAAATGCTGTATTGCTGCTGGACTATGGCCCCCCTTCCTATACTGTGTACTGCTGTAGACCAGGGCACTACGGTACACAGCTAAATATGAGCCTGTCACGTCCTGACCTTAGTTCCTTTTTCATGTCTCTGTTTTAGTTTGGTCAGGGCGTGAGTTGGGGTGGGCATTCTATGTTGTGATTTCTATGTTTGTATTTCTGTGTTTGGCCTGGTATGGTTCCCAATCAGAGGCAGCTGTCGAACATTGTCTCTGATTGAGAACCATACTTAGGTAGCCTGTTTTTCCCATTTTGAGTTGTGGGTGATTGTTTTCTGTTGTGTGTCTGCAGCAGCCAGAACTGTTTCGGTCGTTCTCTTTGTTATTCCCGTGTTCATTTCTGGACACATACCACGCTGCACCTTGGTCTTCTCCTTCCAACAGCCGTTACAGAGCCATATAACCAAGAACAAAGAGCCAAGGACAAAGACAATATTCCTTTTCAAATAAAACACAATTGTATTAGTCACATGCGCCGAATACAAAAGGTGTAGATATTACAGTGAAATGCTTACTTATGAACCCCTAACCAACAATGCAGTTTAAAACAAATACGGATAAGAAATAAAGGAACAAGTAATTAAAGAGCTGCAGTAAAATAACAATAGCGAGACTAAATACAGGGGGGTACCGGTACAGAGTCAATGTGCAGGGGCACTGGTTAGTTGAGGTAATATGTACATGTAGGTAGAGTTATTAAAGTGACTACGCATAGATAATAACGTCCTCTTTTTCCTGTAGTCCACAATCATCTCCTTTGTCTTGATCATGTTGAGGGAGAGGATGTTGTCCTGGCACCACTTGGCCAGGTCTCTGACCTCCTCCCTACAGCCTATAGGCTGTCTTATTGTTATCGTTGTTGTTACCACTGTTGTGTCATCTGCAAACTTATTGATGGTGTTGGAGTCGTGCCTGGCCGTGCAGTCATGAGTGAACATGGAGTACAGGAGGGAACTGAGCACGCACCCCTGAGGTGCCCCCGTGTTGAGGATCAGTGTGGCGGATGTGTTGTTACCTACCCTTACCACCTGGGGGCGGCCAGTCAGGAAGTCCGGGATCCAGTTGCAGAGGGAGGTGTTTAGTCCCAGGGTCCTTAGTGCCCTCAAAGCTCATCAATAAGCTATGGTGTTGAATGCTGAGCTGTAGTCAATGAACAGCATTCTCACGTAGGTGTTCCTTTTGTCCAGGTTGGAAAGGGCAGTGTGGACTGCAATAGAGATTTGATCTGTGGATCTGTTGGGGAGGTATGCAAATTAGAGTGGATCTAGGGTTTCCGGGATAATGGTGTTGTGAGCCATGACCAGCCTTTCAAAGCACTTCATGGCTACAGACGTGAGTGCTCCGGGTCGGTAGTCATTTAGGCAGGTTACCTTAGTGTTCTTGGGCACAGGCACTATGGTGGTCTGCTTAAACATGTTGGTATTACAGACTTGGACAGGGAGAGGTTGAAAATGTCAGTGAAGACACTTGCCAGTTGGTCAGCGAATGCTCACAGTACACATCCTGGTACTCCGTCTGGCCCTGCGGCCTTGTGAATGTTGACCTGTTTAAAGGTCTTGCTCACATCGGCTGCAGAGAGAGTGATCACACAGTCTTCAGGATTAGTAGATGCTCTCGTGCATGTTTTAGTGTTATTTGCCTCGAAGTGAGCATAGAAGTAGTTTAACTCGTCTGGTAGGCTTGTGTCACTGGGCCGCTCTCGGCTGTGCTTCCCTTTGTAGTCTGTAATGGTTTGCAAGCCCTGACACATCAGACACATCAGACGAGACAATGTATTAGATACACTACGTTTTACTATGTTGTGTTGCAAAGCATCAAACAATTATGTTGCTTTCAAGTTTAAACTTCAAAATAAACAACCTGTCAATCAAAGATGCACAGTTGGTTTGAATTATTGGAAGTCTACTTAATTAGTCAGATATTTTAAATGGATATGGACTCAGTAACCTGATTTGGTTTAGCGAATGAGAAATCTTGTTAAGTGCGGGCCAAATGCGTGAACTCTGTTTTAGCTGTTACACAGAACTTTTAGGGACACTTTGAGGACACTGTTCAAGAGTCATGGGGTTGAAAAGAGACACTATCTGTTGTTGGGCTTTTACATCTGTGAAGAGATTATGAATTGTATTTATCAAATACCCTGTTGCCTATTCTTCCTTACCTGTTACCTGTCCAGAGAAAGTCTAGTTCAACACCTACTGAACTGCCTACTGAGTGGCGCAGTGGTCTAAGGCACTGCATCGCAGTGCTAGCTGTGCCACTAGAGATTCTGGGTTTGACCCATGGGGCGGAGCACAATTGGCCCAGCGTTGTCTGGGTTAGGGGAGGGTTTGGCCGGCAGGGATGTCCTTGTCCCATCGTGCACTAGCGACTCCTGTGGCGGGCCGGGTGCAGTGCACACTGACACAGTCGCCAGGTGTACGGTGTTTCCTCCAACACATTGGTTTAGTGGGCATTGTGTCAAGAAGCAGTGCTGCTTGGTTGGGTTGTGTTTCGGAGGACACACGGCTCTCTACCTTCGAGTCTCCAGAGTCCGTACGGGAGTTGCAGCGATGAGACAAGACTGCAACTACCAATTGGATACCACGAAATTGGGGAGAAAAGTATATACATTTTTTAAATAAACATCTATTGAATTTACCTGAATTTGCCTGCTGTGTGAAGGATTAGCCATCATCGATTCAACAAGCTTTAGCCTGGCGTCGTTGGATCTTGAGCTGGGGAGGACGGCTGTTCCTAGTGAGCTGTGGACTTCAAGCAGGGCATTTTCTGCCAAGGATGAAAAAATAGGCATCGGTCTTGGAATGATTGTTTCAGGGAGTTTGGTCCAGTACCATGAGCAACATTGGGGTTCAATACATTTTGCCGTATCATTCGTCATACCTTCAATGAGCTCCAATGACTGCCAACTTTAGTTTACAAGCTTGTTAGTTTAACAGTGTCAGTGAGTTTTATGAGTACACTGTAATACCCAGGATTATATTTTTACTTCTCTACACTGTAATACCCAGGATTATATTTTTACTTCTCTACACTGTAATACCCAGGATTATATATTTACTTCTCTACACTGTAACACCCAGGATTATATTTTTACTTCTCTACACTGTAATACCCAGGATTATATTTTGACTTCTCTACACTGTAATACCCAGGATTATATTTTGACTTCTCTACACTGTAATACCCAGGATTATATTTTGACTTCTCCGCACTGTAATTGATTATAGTGCAGCTGATCATTTTTGTTTAGCTAATATATTCAAGACAAATTGCTTTCCCTGTGCGGTTGTATTTTCAATGAGTCATACTGCATTTATTCTTGTTGCATGATGGGAGAACATTCTGTAAACAGTAATCTAAGCCTTCATAAATCTCTTAGTAATATCCCTAGCCTCTTGGTTTTCTCCTAGTGAGTCATTGTCAGGTCATTTACTGTCCTTTCACCATTATCCCCATGCTGGTCAATCTGAGTCTTGTGATGAGAGGGTTACATGAGGAGTACGGTAAGAGGAGGT
The DNA here is from genome assembly GCF_036934945.1 of Oncorhynchus masou masou. Taxonomy (NCBI): domain Eukaryota; kingdom Metazoa; phylum Chordata; class Actinopteri; order Salmoniformes; family Salmonidae; genus Oncorhynchus; species Oncorhynchus masou. The sequence continues at coordinate 17,383 of NW_027008675.1, forward strand.
AGTTACAGTACATAAAGGTTTGGATGGCTATATATGTCCTATGCTAGCTATAGCCATTCTATTGACCTTCATCAACATGTTGTTGAGGGCCTTGCACTCAACAACGGCAAAGGATATAGTAGAATCTCATTCAAGTAGGCTACCACACCACCCCAGCCAATATAATATAACCAGTCCACTTCCTGTAGGCTACCACACCACCCCAGCCAATATAATATAACCAGTCCACTTCCTGTAGGCTACCACACCACCCCAGCCAATACAATATAACCAGTCCACTTCCTGTAGGCTACCACACCACCCCAGCCAATATAATATAACCAGTCCACTTCCTGTAGGCTACCACACAACCCCAGCCAATATAATATAACCAGTCCACTTCCTGTAGCCTTGTCCTCTTCCTGTTGCCAGTCCACTTGTCATCTCAAATCCCCATGCGCCAGCACCTCCACTGACCCTAGTTCTGCTCCCTCCCTCAAACCTTCCCTACCTCTCCCTACCTCAATCCCTCCCTCTCCCTTCCTCAATCCCTCCCTCTCCCTTCCTCAATCCCTCCCTCTCCCCTCCTCAATCCCTCCTTATCTACATCCCTCCCTCTTATACATCCCCGTCTCTGTCCGCCCCCCTCCATCAATCCATCCGTTCCTTCTATCCATCCCTCCGACTCTCCTCCCTCCATCCTTCCCTCTCCAGACACGCTCATCTGTTCCTTCTATCCATCCCTCCGACTCTCCTCCCTCCATCCTTCCCTCTCCAGACACGCTCATCTGTTCCTTCTATCCATCCATCCCTCCGACTCTCCACCCTCCATCCTTCCCTCTCCAGACACGCTCATCTGTTCCTTCTATCCATCCCTCCGACTCTCCTCCCTCCATCCTTCCCTCTCCAGACACGCTCATCTGTTCCTTCTATTCATCCCTCCGACTCTCCTCCCTCCATCCTTCCCTCTCCAGACACGCTCATCTATTCCTTCTATTCATCCCTCCGACTCTCCTCCCTCCATCCTTCCCTCTGTTCCTTCTATCCATCCCTCCGACTCTCCTCCCTCCATCCTTCCCTCTCCAGACACGCTCATCTGTTCCTTCTATCCATCCCTCCGACTCTCCTCCCTCCATCCTTCCCTCTCCAGACACGCTCATCTATTCCTTCTATTCATCCCTCCAACTCTCCTCCCTCCATCCTTCCCTCTGTTCCTTCTATTCATCCCTCCGACTCTCCTCCCTCCATCCTTCCCTCTGTTCCTTCTATCCATCCCTCCGACTCTCCACCCTCCATCCTTCCCTCTCCAGACACGCTCATCTGTTCCTTCTATCCATCCCTCCGACTCTCCTCCCTCCATCCTTCCCTCTCCAGACACGCTCATCTGTTCCTTCTATCCATCCCTCCGACTCTCCTCCCTCCATCCTTCCCTCTCCAGACACACTCATCTGTTCCTTCTATCCATCCCTCCGACTCTCCTCCCTCCATCCTTCCCTCTCCAGACACGCTCACCCGTTCCCGGACAGATCAAACCAGGTCCTTAGAGGTGCAATGAGGCAACAGCAGCCTGACACATAGCTGCCTGTCATTATACACTAGTCACCATTATACAGTAGTCACCTCACCTCTACTGGCAACACGAGTCAATATCATGCATCATCAATGACTAAGAGCCACTGTGTCACGACTGCTACATCTCTGCTGCCCTGTTTCCATTTCAATCTGTGTCTGCTATGAGAAAGCCAGGTTCTAGGTTTAGGGTCAATTAAATGGCACATGACTGTTTCAATCCAAACGTTAACACAGACTAATGCACTATTGTATAATTTATAAAGGCTTAGCTAATATTTGAGCTTGACAAGCAACTTCAATGTGGCTTTACCCAGTGACAACTGTTATGTGTCTTAACAATGTAAATCAAGTCTTGAATTAAACACACTGGAACTGATATGTATAATGTGAATTAGAAAACCACAAAATGAACTTTCATTATATGTCTGCTATGAGAAAGAGAGGTACCAGGATTATGGCAAATTGTCAAACAGCTGTTTCACTCCAGACTGACATGAACACTACTGTAATGGTTGAGCAAATATTTAAGCTGGACAAGCAAATCATTCACTCATTGTGGCTTTACCCAGTGGCAAGTACTATTAAATGCCTTAACTGATTGTCTGAATAATCAGTCTATGAAGCCATGCACTAAACACACACACACACACACTTAAATGTGTGAATTACAAACAAATTCCCAAAATGTGGTTGCAACAATGTGGTTGAAATATTGGAAAACCGTACAACAGGAAAATGCTGTGGTGATGTAACCAGAAGGAGGTGTTGTCTAATTGTCTTTCATCTGAAAGGCAGAACGTCTGTGAGCCTCCAGTGTCTTTGTGTTGTGTGGAACGAGCCGGGCAGCCGAGCACATTGCTGCACTGTGGGGATGGCACTGAGAAAAGACAATCACCCGAGCCTGTCGCGGTGCCTAGGAAGCACGTGGCTGACTGGCAGAGACCAGAACACTCAGCTTCACTAGAACACAGAGACCAGAACACGCAGCTTCACTAGAACACAGAGACCAGAACACTCAGCTTCACGAGAACACAGAGACCAGAACACTCAGCTTCACGAGAACACAGAGACCAGAACACTCAGCTTCACGAGAACACAGAGACCAGAACACTCAGCTTCACTAGAACACAGAGACCAGAATACTCAGCTTCACTAGAACACAGAGACCAGAACACTCAGCTTCACGAGAACACAGAGACCAGAACACTCAGCTTCACTAGAACACAGAGACCAGAACACTCAGCTTCACTAGAACACAGAGACCAGAACACTCAGCTTCACGAGAACACAGAGACCAGAACACTCAGCTTCACGAGAACACAGAGACCAGAACACTCAGCTTCACGAGAACACAGAGACCAGAACACTCAGCTTCACGAGAACACAGAGACCAGAACACTCAGCTTCACTAGAACACAGAGACCAGAATACTCAGCTTCACTAGAACACAGAGACCAGAACACTCAGCTTCACTAGAACACAGAGACCAGAACACTCAGCTTTACTAGAACACAGAGACCAGAACATTCATCTTTACTAGAACACAGAGACCAGAACACTCAGCTTTACTAGAACACAGAGACCAGAACACTCAGCTTTACTAGAACACAGAGACCAGAACACTCAGCTTTACTAGAACACAGTGAACAGAACACTTAGCTTTACTAGAACACAGAGAACAGAACACTTAGCTTTACTAGAACACAGAGAACAGAACACTTAGCTTTACTAGAACACAGAGAACAGAACACTTAGCTTTACTAGAACACAGAGAACAGAACACTCAGCTTTACTAGAACACAGAGAACAGAACACTCAGCTTTACTAGAACACAGAGACCAGAACACTCAGCTTTACTAGAACACAGAGACCAGAACACTCAGCTTTACTAGAACACAGAGACCAGAACACTCAGCTTTAATAGAACACAGAGACCAGAACACTCAGCTTTACTAGAACACAGAGACCAGAACACTCAGCTTTACTAGAACACAGAGACCAGAACACTCAGCTTCACTAGAACACAGAGACCAGAACACTTAGCTTTACTAGAACACAGAGACCAGAACACTCAGCTTCACTAGAACACAGAGACCAGAACACTTAGCTTTACTAGAACACAGAGACCAGAACACTCAGCTTCACTAGAACACAGAGACCAGAACACTCAGCTTTACTAGAACACAGAGACCAGAACATTCAGCTTTACTAGAACACAGAGACCAGAACACTCAGCTTCACTAGAACACAGAGACCAGAACACTTAGCTTTACTAGAACACAGAGACCAGAACACTCAGCTTCACTAGAACACAGATACCAGAACACTCAGCTTCACTAGAACACAGATACCAGAACACTCAGCTTCACTAGAACACAGAGACCAGAACACTCAGCTTCACTAGAACACAGAGACCAGAACACTCAGCTTTACTAGAACACAGAGACCAGAACACTCCGCTTTACTAAAACACAGAGACCAGAACACTCAGCTTTACTAGAACACAGATAGGAAACACAACAGAGGAGAGAGTGGACCCAGCTATCTGATTTAATATAGGATTTAGTGAGCTAAGAAATTCCAAAAACCACACACGCAGACACGCATGCACGAGGATGCATGCACACACACACACACGTATGTACACACAGGCACACATGCATGAGGATTCATGTACGTACGCTTTCACACACACACACACACACACACACACAACTGAGTGGATTTCCTCTAATTCGTTAATGTTTTCAATTGCTCAGAATTTGCATTTAAGTAGTGTTTCATTATTCCAAATGTTAATTTCAAAATAAGTGTTTTAAAATAACATTGAGTATGATAATCAAATGTGTGTTTAAATGGGCACAGTGCTACAATGATGGAAATGGAATCTGAGTATCCTCCCCCCAAAAAATATTTTTTAGTTTAGTTTTTAGAATTTATTTCAATACACTGTTCTTCAGTTTTCAATATCAGGAGATTTAATTTCCTGTAATATTTATCCAGGAGGGGACAAGCTATTTTAAGCATGAATCTCATCACTGTCACAAAAATACAGAATTTATCAATACTATTTAGGCCCTTTAATGTCTGACAGAAACAACAACAAAACACAATTCATAGTTTAGATTTAGTAGTTAGAATGAAATTAAAGTTAATAAGAAAAGCAAAATTAACAGCAATACTGTGATGATTTTAGAATATCAAGCGCAATATATATTTTTTATATTCATGTATATTTACACTTATGAAATTATACAAATACTTATTGTTTATGCCATATGTCTAATCTCAGCACCCAGAACCAAGGCCATGTTCAGTTGCCAAACGTTATTGAACAATGCAGATAGAAATGCCATGAATAGAGTTGATATGATTCCTTATTCTACATGTCAGAGAGTCATGTTTGTTCTACCTATTTCTAACTGAACGCTCTAAATCAATGTGTCGTGCTGAGCGCGCCCCAAATCAGCTATGTTCAAGCTGACACAAGAGACCAACAAAATGTTGCCCTTTCCCCCAATTTTAGATGAATCAAATTGGATAATTAATTGTGATTCATGTAAAAAGCAAGTTAACAATGGAATTAATACAGATCTGTATAATTTATGGAAAACAAAACAATACTAATTTGGTTAACATGACACCAAAGAACTTGAATCTCTCAACCTGCTCCACCGCAGCCCCGTCAATGGGAATGGGAGCGTGCTCGGTCCTCCTTTTCCTGTTGTCCACAATCATCTCCTTTGTCTTGATCATGTTGAGGGAGAAGTTGTTGTCCTGGCACCACACGGCCGGGTCTCTGACCTCCTCCCTATAGGCTGTCACATCGTTGTCGGTGATCAGGCCTACCACTGTTGTGTCATCGGCAAACTTAATGATGGTATTAGGGTCATGCCTGGCCATACAGTCATGAGTGAACAGGGAGTACAGGAGTGGACTGAGCACGCACCAATGAGGGGCCCCCGTGTTGAGGATCTGTGTGGCGGATGTGTTGTTACCTACCCTTACCACCTGGGGGCGGCCCGTCAGAAAGTCCAGGATCGAGTTGTAGTTGGAGATGTTTAGTCTCAGGGTCCTTAGCTTAGTGATGAGCTTTGAGGGCACTATGATGTTGACCGCTGAGCTATAGTCAATGAACAGCATTCTCACATAGGTGCTCCTTTTGTCCAGGTGGGACAGGGCAGTGTGGAGTGCAATAAAGATTGCGTCATCTGTGGATCTGTATGCAAATTGGGGTGAGTCTCGGGTTTCTGGGATAATGGTGTTCATGTGAGCCATGACCAGCCTTACAAAATCGCCGGAGAGCCGGAGAGTCGTCTCGCCTGGCCCACTACAACAAGCGTTCCACCATCACCTCCAGGGAGATCCAGACCGCAGTGCGGCTGCTGCTCCCCGGGGAGCTGGCCAAGCACGCAGTGTCCGAGGGCACCAAGGCCGTGACCAAGTACACCAGCTCCAAGTAAACAGCGCATTTGGAGTGCTGTAGTGACACCTGAAACCCCACCTCTTCAAGGAATACCTAGGATAGGATAAAGTAATCCTTCTCACCCCCCCTCCCTTAAATGATTTAGATGCACTATTGTAAAGTGGCTGTTCCACTGGATGTCAGAAGGTGAATTCACCAATTTGTAAGTCGCTCTGGATAAGAGCGTCTGCTAAATGACTTAAATGTAATGTAAATGTAAAATACTTCATGGCTACAGACGTGAGTGCTACGGGTCGGTAGACATTTAGGGGGTTACCTTCGTGTTCTCGGGGACAGGGACTATGGTGTCTGCTTGAAACATGTCTTCTTGAAACAGGTATTACAGATTCAGTCAGGGACAGGTTGAAAATGTCAGTGCAGACACATGCCAGTTAGCCAACGCTTGATCGGAGTGCACGTCCTGGTAATCCGTCTGGCCCTGCTACGGAGAGCGTGATTACACAGTTGTCCGGAACAGCTAATGCTCTCATGCATGTTTCAGTGTTGCTTGCCTCGAAGCGAGCATAGAATGAATTTAGCTCGTCTGGTAGGCTTGTGTCACTGGGCAGCTCACGGCTGTGCTTCCCTTTGTAGTCTGTTATAGTTTTATTAGTCTTTTCTGTTAGTCTCTTCTGTCAGGGTAGTCAACATGCCATTAGTCTCTTCTGTTAGGGTAGTCAACATGCTGTTAGTCTCTTCTGTTAGGGTAGTCAACATGCTGTTAGTCTCTTCTGTTAGGGTAGTCAACATGCTGTTAGTCTCTTCTGTTAGGGTAGTTTACATGCTGTTAGTCTCTTCTGTTAGTCTCTTCTGTTAGGGGAGTCAACATGCTGTTAGTCTCTTCTGTTAGTCTCTTCTGTTAGGGTCGTTAACATGCTGTTAGTCTCTTCTGTTAGGGTAGTCAACATGCTGTTAGTCTCTTTGTCAGGGTAGTCAACATGCCGTTAGTCTCTTCTGTCAGGGTAGTCAACATGCCGTTAGTCTCTTCTGTTAGGGTAGTCAACATGCTGTTAGTCTCTTCTGTTAGGGTAGTCAACATGCTGTTAGTCTCTTCTGTTAGGGTAGTCAACATGCTGTTAGTCTCTTCTGTTAGGGTAGTTTACATGCTGTTAGTCTCTTCTGTTAGTCTCTTCTGTTAGGGGAGTCAACATGCTGTTAGTCTCTTCTGTTAGTCTCTTCTGTTAGGGTCGTTAACATGCTGTTAGTCTCTTCTGTTAGGGTCGTCAACATGCTGTTAGTCTCTTCTGTTAGGGTAGTTTACATGCTGTTAGTCTCTTCTGTTAGTCTCTTCTGTTAGGGTCGTCAACATGCTGTTAATCTCTTCTGTTAGGGTCGTTAACATGCTGTTAGTCTCTTCTGTTAGTCTCTTCTGTTAGGGGAGTTAACATGCTGTTAGTCTCTTCTGTTAGGGTCGTCAACATGCTGTTAGTCTCTTCTGTTAGGGTCGTCAACATGCTGTTAGTCTCTTCTGTTAGTCTCTTCTGTTAGGGTAGTTAACATGCTGTTAGTCTCTTCTGTTAGTCTCTTCTGTTAGGGGAGTCAACATGCTGTTAGTCTCTTCTGTTAGTCTCTTCTGTTAGGGGAGTCAACATGCTGTTAGTCTCTTCTGTTAGGGTAGTCAACATGCTGTTAGTCTCTTCTGTTAGGGTAGTCAACATGCTGTTAGTCTCTTCTGTTAGGGTAGTCAACATGCTGTTAGTCTCTTCTGTTAGGGTCGTCAACATGCTGTTAGTCTCTTCTGTTAGGGTGGTCAACATGCTGTTAGTCTCTTCTGTTAGTCTCTTCTGTTAGGGTAGTTAACATGCTGTTAGTCTCTTCTGTTAGTCTCTTCTGTTAGGGGAGTCAACATGCTGTTAGTCTCTTCTGTAAGTCTCTTCTGTTAGGGGAGTAAACATGCTGTTAGTCTCTTCTGTTAGGGTAGTCAACATGCTGTTAGTCTCTTCTGTTAGGGTAGTCAACATGCTGTTAGGCTCTTCTGTTAGGGTAGTCAACATGCTGTTAGTCTTCTGTTAGGATAGTCAACATGCTGTTAGTCTCTTCTGTTAGGGTAGTCAACATGCTGTTAGTCTCTTCTGTTAGGGTAGTTTACATGCTGTTAGTCTCTTCTGTTAGTCTCTTCTGTTAGGGGAGTCAACATGCTGTTAGTCTCTTCTGTTAGTCTCTTCTGTTAGGGTCGTTAACATGCTGTTTGTCTCTTCTGTTAGGGTCGTCAACATGCTGTTAGTCTCTTCTGTTAGGGTTGTTAACATGCTGCTAGTCTCTTCTGTTAGGGTCGTTAACATGCTGTTAGTCTCTTCTGTTAGTCTCTTCTGTTAGGGTCGTCAACATGCTGTTAGTCTCTTCTGTTAGGGTAGTCAACATGCTGTTAGTCTCTTCTGTTAGGGTAGTTAACATGCTGTTAGTCTCTTCTGTTAGTCTCTTATGTTAGGGGAGTCAACATGCTGTTAGTCTCTTCTGTTAGTCTCTTCTGTTAGGGTAGTCAACATGCTGTTAGTCTCTTCTGTTAGGGTAGTCAACATGCTGTTAGTCTCTTCTGTTAGGGTAGTCAACATGCTGTTAGTCTCTTCTGTTAGGGGAGTCAACATGCTGTTAGTCTCTTCTGTTAGTCTCTTCTGTTAGGGGAGTCAACATGCTGTTAGTCTCTTCTGTTAGGGTAGTCAACATGCTGTTAGTCTCTTCTGTTAGGGTTGTTAACATGCTGCTAGTCTCTTCTGTTAGGGTCGTTAACATGCTGTTAGTCTCTTCTGTTAGTCTCTTCTGTTAGGGGAGTCAACATGCTGTTAGTCTCTTCTGTTAGTCTCTTCTGTTAGGGTCGTCAACATGTTGTTAGTCTCTTCTGTTAGGGTCGTTAACATGCTGTTAGTCTCTTCTGTTAGGGTTGTCAACATGCTGTTAGTCTCTTCTGTTAGGGTCGTAAACATGCTGTTAGTCTCTTCTGTTAGTCTCTTCTGTTAGGGGAGTCAACATGCTGTTAGTCTCTTCTGTTAGGGTCGTTAACATGCTGTTAGTCTCTTCTGTTAGTCTCTTCTGTTAGGGTCGTCAACATGCTGTTAGTCTCTTCTGTTAGGGGAGTCAACATGCTGTTAGTCTCTTCTGTTAGTCTCTTCTGTTAGGGTCGTCAACATGTTGTTAGTCTCTTATGTTAAGGTCGTTAACATGCTGGTAGTCTCTTCTGTTAGGGTCGTTAACATGCTGTTAGTCTCTTCTGTTAGGGTAGTCAACATGCTGTTAGTCTCTTCTGTTAGGGTCGTCAACATGCTGTTAGTCTCTTCTGTTAGGGTCGTCAACATGCTGTTAGTCTCTTCTGTTAGGGTCGTTAACATGCTGTTAGTCTCTTCTGTTAGGGTAGTCAACATGCTGTTAGTCTCTTCTGTTAGGGTCGTTAACATGCTGTTAGTCTCTTCTGTTAGTCTCTTCTGTTAGGGTCGTCAACATGCTGTTAGTCTCTTCTGTTAGTCTCTTCTGTTAGGGGAGTCAACATGCTGTTAGTCTCTTCTGTTAGGGTAGTCAACATGCTGTTAGTCTCTTCTGTTAGGGTTGTTAACATGCTGCTAGTCTCTTCTGTTAGGGTCGTTAACATGCTGTTAGTCTCTTCTGTTAGTCTCTTCTGTTAGGGGAGTCAACATGCTGTTAGTCTCTTCTGTTAGTCTCTTCTGTTAGGGTAGTCAACATGCTGTTAGCCTCTTCTGTTAGGGTAGTCAACATGCTGTTAGTCTCTTCTGTTAGGGTAGTTTACATGCTGTTAGTCTCTTCTGTTAGTCTCTTCTGTTAGGGGAGTCAACATGCTGTTAGTCTCTTCTGTTAGTCTCTTCTGTTAGGGTCGTTAACATGCTGTTTGTCTCTTCTGTTAGGGTCGTTAACATGCTGTTAGTCTCTTCTGTTAGGGTTGTTAACATGCTGCTAGTCTCTTCTGTTAGGGTCGTTAACATGCTGTTAGTCTCTTCTGTTAGTCTCTTCTGTTAGGGTCGTCAACATGCTGTTAGTCTCTTCTGTTAGGGTAGTCAACATGCTGTTAGTCTCTTCTGTTAGGGTAGTTAACATGCTGTTAGTCTCTTCTGTTAGTCTCTTATGTTAGGGGAGTCAACATGCTGTTAGTCTCTTCTGTTAGTCTCTTCTGTTAGGGTAGTCAACATGCTGTTAGTCTCTTCTGTTAGGGTAGTCAACATGCTGTTAGTCTCTTCTGTTAGGGTAGTCAACATGCTGTTAGTCTCTTCTGTTAGGGGAGTCAACATGCTGTTAGTCTCTTCTGTTAGGGGAGTCAACATGCTGTTAGTCTCTTCTGTTAGTCTCTTCTGTTAGGGGAGTCAACATGCTGTTAGTCTCTTCTGTTAGGGTAGTCAACATGCTGTTAGTCTCTTCTGTTAGGGTTGTTAACATGCTGCTAGTCTCTTCTGTTAGGGTCGTTAACATGCTGTTAGTCTCTTCTGTTAGTCTCTTCTGTTAGGGGAGTCAACATGCTGTTAGTCTCTTCTGTTAGTCTCTTCTGTTAGGGTCGTCAACATGTTGTTAGTCTCTTCTGTTAGGGTCGTTAACATGCTGTTAGTCTCTTCTGTTAGGGTTGTCAACATGCTTTTAGTCTCTTCTGTTAGGGTCGTTAACATGCTGTTAGTCTCTTCTGTTAGTCTCTTCTGTTAGGGGAGTCAACATGCTGTTAGTCTCTTCTGTTAGGGTCGTTAACATGCTGTTAGTCTCTTCTGTTAGTCTCTTCTGTTAGGGTCGTCAACATGCTGTTAGTCTCTTCTGTTAGGGGAGTCAACATGCTGTTAGTCTCTTCTGTTAGTCTCTTCTGTTAGGGTCGTCAACATGTTGTTAGTCTCTTATGTTAAGGTCGTTAACATGCTGGTAGTCTCTTCTGTTAGGGTCGTTAACATGCTGTTAGTCTCTTCTGTTAGGGTAGTCAACATGCTGTTAGTCTCTTCTGTTAGGGTCGTCAACATGCTGTTAGTCTCTTCTGTTAGGGTCGTCAACATGCTGTTAGTCTCTTCTGTTAGGGTCGTCAACATGCTGTTAGTCTCTTCTGTTAGGGTCGTTAACATGCTGTTAGTCTCTTCTGTTAGGGTCGTCAACATGCTGTTAGTCTCTTCTGTTAGGGTCGTCAACATGCTGTTAGTCTCTTCTGTTAGGGTCGTTAACATGCTGTTAGTCTCTTCTGTTAGGGTAGTCAACATGCTGTTAGTCTCTTCTGTTAGGGTCGTTAACATGCTGTTAGTCTCTTCTGTTAGTCTCTTCTGTTAGGGTCGTCAACATGCTGTTAGTCTCTTCTGTTAGGGTCGTCAACATGCTGTTAGTCTCTTCTGTTAGGGTCGTTAACATGCTGTTAGTCTCTTCTGTTAGGGTAGTCAACATGCTGTTAGTCTCTTCTGTTAGGGTCGTTAACATGCTGTTAGTCTCTTCTGTTAGGGTCGTCAACATGTTGTTAGTCTTCTCCTCCCTGGCCCCTGTAGATGGGATTAATAGCCTGACAGCTTGGAACTGCCTCTGACACTACCAGTGTCCTTAGCAAGAGGGCCGCTGCTGTTACAGAACAAAGCATCCACCACCCACACCACACACTATACCACACCCAGTACTGCACCATCTGTACTGCACACACTATACCACACACAGTACCACACACCTTACCACAGCATGCCATCTCTGTTCGGTTCTGAAAGAACTGACCAGAAGAAAAGAGAGAGGATTTTAAGCAATTGAGATAGAGCCTCTCTCTCTCCTCAGGTTCCCTCCTCACCACCCAGCATGTTAAACAACCCCATCCTCAACACAACAAAGACAGAAACATCATGTTAAACAACCCCATCCTCAACACAACAAAGACAGAAACAACCTCCACCCTCAACACAACAAAGACAGAAACATCATGTTAAACAACCTCCACCCTCAACACAACAGAAAAACAACCTCCACCCTCAGCACAACAAAGACAGAAGCAAGCTCCATGCTCAACACAACAAAGACAGAAACAGCTTGTTAAACAACCCCATCCTCAACACAACAAAGACAGAAACATCATGTTAAACAACCTCCATCTTCAACACAACAAAGACAGAAACATCAGGTTAAACATCCTCATCACAACAAAGACAGAAACAACTTGTTAAACAACCCCATCCTCAACACAACAAAGACAGAAACATCATGTTAAACAACCTCCATCTTCAACACAACAAAGACAGAAACATCAGGTTAAACATCCTCATCACAACAAAGACAGAAACAGCATGTTAAACAACCCCATCTTCAACACAACAAAGACAGAAACATCATGTTAAACAACCTCCATCTTCAACACAACAAAGACAGAAACATCATGTTAAACATCCTCATCACAACAAAGACAGAAACAGCATGTTAAACAACCTCCATCCTCAACACAACAAAGACAGAAACAGCATGTTAAACAACCCCATCTTCAACACAACAAAGACAGAAACAACCTCCATCCTCAACACAACAAAGACAGAAACATCATGTTAAACAACCCCATCTTCAACACAACAAAGACAGAAACATCATGTTAAACATCCTCATCACAACAAAGACAGAAACAGCATGTTAAACAACCCCATCTTCAACACAACAAAGACAGAAACAACCTCCATCCTCAACACAACAAAGACAGAACCATCATGTTAAACAACCTCCATCCTCAACATATCAAAGACAGAAACAGCATGTTAAACAACCTCCATCCTCAACACAACAAAGACAGAAACAGCATGTTAAACAACCCCATCTTCAACACAACAAAGACAGAAACAACCTCCATCCTCAACACAACAAAGACAGAAACATCATGTTAAACATCCTCATCACAACAAAGACAGAAACAGCATGTTAAACAACCCCATCTTCAACACAACAAAGACAGAAACAACCTCCGTCCTCAACAAAACAAAGACAGAAACATCATGTTAAACAACCTCCATCCTCAACACATCAAAGACAGAAACAGCATGTTAAACAACCATCTTCAACACAACAAAGACAGAAACAGCATGTTAAACAACCCCATCTTCAACACAACAAAGACAGAAACAACCTCCATCCTCAACACAACAAAGACAGAAACAGCATGTTAAACAACCTCCATCTTCAACACAACAAAGACAGAAACATCATGTTAAACATCCTCATCACAACAAAGACAGAAACAGCATGTTAAACATCCTCATCACAACAAAGACAGAAACAGCATGTTAAACAACCCCATCTTCAACACAACAAAGACAGAAACAACCTCCATCCTCAACACAACAAAGACAGAAACATCATGTTAAACAACCTCCATCCTCAACACATCAAAGACAGAAACAGCATGTTAAACAACCTCCATCTTCAACACAACAAAGACAGAAACAGCATGTTAAACAGCTTCCATCTTCAACACAACAAAGACAGAAACAGCATGTTAAACAACCCCATCTTCAACACAACAAAGACAGAAACAACCTCCATCCTCAACACAACAAAGACAGAAACATCATGTTAAACAACCTCCATCCTCAACACATCAAAGACAGAAACAGCATGTTAAACATCCTCATCAAAACAAAGACAGAAACAGCATGTTAAACAACCCCATCTTCAACACAACAAAGACAGAAACATCATGTTAAACAACCTCCATCTTCAACACAACAAAGACAGAAACATCATGTTAAACAACCTCCATCTTCAACACAACAAAGACAGAAACATCATGTTAAACAACCTCCATCTTCAACACAACAAAGACATAAACATCATGTTAAACATCCTCATCACAACAAAGACAGAAACAGCATGTTAAACAACCCCATCTTCAACACAACAAAGACAGAAACAACCTCCATCCTCAACACAACAAAGACAGAAACAGCATGTGAAACAACCCCATCCTCAACACAACACAACAAAGACAAGCTAAGAGGATGCTGGCTAGTGATGCAGACATCAGAACTTGCACCACACCATAGCTGTCCTGTATCATCTGAAACGTAGTGATGGATGAGCTACTTTTGCTACAGTGATTGTCAGAAATGCAAGTAGATGGGACATATTAAGATATTATAGCCCTCATTTTAAAGAGAAAATTCTTAATTGTACACGACGGCCAAATGACATACTGTGATATTTCACAGAATTGATTAATTAATTTATTACAAATCATGCACCTCCGCAATGCACTGCTCTGTATCACTTCAACATTACTTTGCTGACCCAGCAGAGAGTGAGAAGAGAGAGAGTGTGTGTGAAAGACAACATGCTTAGCTGTGTGTGTGTGTGTGTGTGTATCTGTGTGTGTATCTGTGTGTGATTGTGTGTGCCTGTGTGTATCTGTGTGTGCCTGTGTGCCTGTGCCTGTGTGTATCTGTGTGTATCTGTGTGTATCTGTGTGTGCCTGTGTGTTCCAGAGAGAAGGAAGGGGAGAAAACCCCCTGCCATTGTAATGTGCTTTTTAGACACCTCATCACAACCTGAGCTAAACACCAGCACCTGTATTGTATTCATTATCCCCTGGCTCCATCCTTAACAGCCCAGCCTCAGCCTTCCAGCCTTCAATCACACACTCATCGTGAGGGGAAAAAGCCCTTCTTAATGTTGCTTTTTCAGATTTCAATTCCTGCCTTTAGCACGTCTCTCCTGAGGAGAGAGCTCATTGTAAAACAAACTGTCTGTCTGTCACCAGCTCTGTGTAGGTGTAAACGCTCACATAGAGCTTGGCTGAATACATGAATATTTCAATAGGTAATTTAACCCAGTGTACATTACTTTGGAATGCAAAAAGTCATGAGATGGGAGGCGGCTCTTACATTCTCAATATCTCCACAGAGTTGTTTGGAAACGATCAAAATGGACCCCTGCTCTGTCATGGGGAAGATTGGTTGAATTAGAGAGAAAAAATCCAACTGACATCTTTGGTAATGCAAATATTCATTTGCCCCCCTGAAAGAACGCAATAATGGTCAACTGCAATGCGATGGTATTAAAGATTATAATCACCATCACTGTGGTGTCTGGGGACAATGTATTGAGGCTGGCTGTGCAGTGCGTAGGCTGGCTGTCTGCAAATTGCAGGTTTTCCTCAGAGAAAAAGCCAAACAGCTCAGAAAAGAACAGTCTGTGACAGAGTCCCACAAGCTTGTCAGACAGTATGTAACATCACTTTGTATCACAGAGTAGGCTACATCTGTATGTTTTTCATTTATATACAGTATGTTCCATCTTTTTATCGTGTGTGTGTGTGTGTGTGTGTGTGTGTGTGTCTATGTTTACACATCAGGACTGAGACAAAGTAAGGACAGTGAACATGAAAGTGAACATGAAGAGCTCTCTTTAGATATGAACCGTACCACTACAGAGAGTAATGACACTCTGAAAAACTCCTCCTCTCTTTAGATATGAACTGTACCACTACAGAGAGTAATGACACTGAAAAACTTCTCCTCTGCTCTAGCACTCTTCCATATAGAGCCATTAAAGGCCCAATACACACACACACACACACTCCACTGTGGCATTCATAGTTGTGATTTCCACCTGATGCATACCCAGTAGTGCACTATCTAGGGAATAGGGTGTCATTTGGGACACAATCTTTTCCTGCATACATATGGATCCACTCTCTCACAGACTGGGTTGATGGGATTATTCTTCCAGGCTTGTCATGTTAGCTCATGACACAGTGGGGTTTTATTTCAGCTCCTGCATAAGGCTTTTTATTCTGAACATACCAGGGTATTGGAGATGAACAGATGTACTCAGCCAGATTCCTGCACTCCTGTGTACTCAGCCAGATTCCTGCACTCCTGTGTACTCAGTCAGATTCCTGCACTCCGGTGTACTCAGTCAGATTCCTGCACTCCGGTGTACTCAGTCAGATTCCTGCACTCTGGTGTACTCAGTCAGATTCCTGCACTCTGGTGTACTCAGTCAGATTCCTGCACTCTGGTGTACTCAGTCAGATTCCTGCACTCTGGTGTACTCAGTCAGATTCCTGCACTCTGGTGTACTCAGTCAGATTCCTGCACTCCTGTGTACTCAGTCAGATTCCTGCACTCCGGTGTACTCAGTCAGATTCCTGCACTCTGGTGTACTCAGTCAGATTCCTGCACTCTGGTGTACTCAGTCAGATTCCTGCACTCCTGTGTACTCAGTCAGATTCCTGCACTCCTGTGTACTCAGTCAGATTCCTGCACTCTTAGCTTAATTCCCTCAGAATCCCATTGACACTTCATAATTACTGATCTTGATAAAGATAAATTGAATATTTGTCTCGTCGTCAAGCTTAGCAGACCAAGTTTTATGTCGGCTGCGGTGCCAGTGATTTGTTGCCATTTCACGACAACGGAAAGCCCAGTGATTTGGGTGAAGTTATGAGGCTGTTGATGAAGAAACGGTGGAGTTGTACTGGATGCAGCTGAGCACAACAGCAGCAGTCTGCAGCCCTCGTGATGCCCCTCTCTCTCCTTCCCCATCCCCTCTCTCTCTCTCCTTCCCCATCCCCTCTGTCTCCTTCCCCCATCTCTATCCCCCATCTCTCTCTCTCTCTCTCTCTATCCCTCCCCATCCACCCTCTATCTCCCCATCCCCTCTCTCACCATCACTCTCTCCCCCATCCCCTCTTTCCCCATCCCTCTCTCTCTCTCCCCATACCCCCATTCTCTTCCCATCCCTCACCCCATCCCCCTCTCTCTCCCCATCTCCCTCTCTCTCTTCATTATTTTAGTGTGTTAGCTTCCATCTCCTCCCATCCTCCTCTCCTCTCTATTTTATTCCCAACCACTCTTATACAAATCTCCCTTTTTCTTGTCTCTTTATATGAAAAAGCCATTATGATTAATTTGGGCCTTAGGGCATCAGACCGCTCTCTCTCTCGCTCTCCCCCATTCTCTCTCTCTCCTTTCTTCCTCTCGCTCTTTAGCTCTCACGTACATACACACACACACACACACACTCTCTCTCCCCCATTCTCTCTCTCCTTTCTTCCTCTCGCTCTTTAGCTCTCATGTACATACACACACACACACTCTCTCCCCCATTCTCTCTCTCCTTTCTTCCTCTCGCTCTTTAGCTCTCACGTACATACACACACACACACTCTCTCCCCCATTCTCTCTCTCCTTTCTTCCTCTCGCTCTTTAGCTCTCACGTACATACAGACACACACACACACTCTCTCTCCCCCAT
This sequence comes from Oncorhynchus masou masou, assembly GCF_036934945.1. NCBI lineage: Eukaryota > Metazoa > Chordata > Actinopteri > Salmoniformes > Salmonidae > Oncorhynchus > Oncorhynchus masou. Next base: position 34,571 of record NW_027008675.1, read on the forward strand.
TCTCTCGCTCTCCTTTCTTCCTCTCCTCCTTAGCTCTCACATACACACTCTCTTTCTCTCTCCCCTCTCTCGCATATGCACAATAATAATACTCTACATTTAGTGCAGACATCCACAGAATGTAGGACAGCTTGCTTTAAAATCCAAGTAATGTACTATAGCTAATGCAACAACATCAAAACACAATCTATATGGTTCACATTCCTGGGTAAATAAAACATGGAATTACAAGTATCCATGATAAAACTTTGCATTACAGACAAATGCCAGTATGTTATTATGTGCTGTGGAGGTACTTAGGGCAGCGAGGTCGGGACCATCACCCATTTTCCCTGAGTGTCCAATGATGAAACTCAATTGTCTGCATCCAGTCAGAATTGCATAAGGCCCAGCATACACAGCGAGACAAAGAACAGCTGACATAATTACCCCATTAAGCACTAATGTTCCCACATCCTCTGAGTATGACTTTCCCCGGGGGTGTCCCAAATGGCACCCTATTTCCTGTACAGTGCACTACAATTGACCAGAGCCCTGTGTTTATAGTGCACTACAATTGACCAGAGCCCTGTGTTTATAGTGCACTACTATTGACCAGAGCCCTGTGTTTATAGTGCACTACTATTGACCAGAGCCCTGTGTTTATAGTGCACTACTATTGACCAGAGCCCTGTGTTTATAGTGCACTACTATTGACCAGAGCCCTGTGTTTATAGTGCACTACTATTGACCAGAGCCCTGTGTTTATAGTGCACTACTATTGACCAGAGCCCTGTGTTTATAGTGCACTACTATTGACCAGAGCCCTGTGTTTATAGTGCACTACTATTGACCAGAGCCCTGTGTTTATAGTGCACTACTATTGACCAGAGCCCTGTGTTTATAGTGCACTACTATTGACCAGAGCCCTGTGTTTATAGTGCACTACTATTGACCAGAGCCCTGTGTTTATAGTGCACTATAAAGGGAAAAAGGTGCCATTTGGGACACAGACACTATGTTGGTCACTGGGGCTACAAAACATTGCTCTGTTCCTCTCCCTGAGACATCCATTCAGAGCTGCACCTCCTGGTGACATTACATATCATAGCCAGGGATCCTTTCATTTCCTCACTTGAGCCGTTCCCTCCCGGCTAGTGCGCGGCTGGGGAGGGCTGGGGCCCTACACCCACCCACTCAGCATAGGATCGGCCCGGTCCAGCCTGCCTCTCCCCATTACTCCTCTCATTACCCAGTGTCTTCCTGAAAAAGCACTTTTAAGCGTCTTAATTGCATTTGGGAGATAACCCTGTGGGTCAGTGACTGGAAGCCGGCCCATATAGAGCAGCGGGCGGCAGGGCAGGCCGGCCTCTTTGCTTTAAATCAATGGACCATCCAGGCCTAATGCAGCTCCGGGCAGCTCCTCAGGAACCATTAGGACTATTAGTGCAGAGCTGGCAGGATATTTATGGGCCACGGCTGCAACGGCTGCAGGGTGGTGGTGGTGTGCAGCATGTCTGCTAGTCCAGTGAGAGGAAGTGGGGGCCAAGGCCTCCTCATGCTGTGGGGTCAGCACTCCAAGCAGGGGTGATACATACAGCAGGGTGGTGGTGGTGTGCAGCATGTCTGCTAGTCCAGAGAGAGGAAGTGGGGGCCAAGGCCTCCTCATGCTGTGGGGTCAGCACTCCAAGCAGGGGTGATACATACAGCAGGGTGGTGGTGGTGTGCAGCATGTCTGCTAGTCCAGTGAGAGGAAGTGGGGGCCAAGGCCTCCTCATGCTGTGGGGTCAGCACTCCAAGCAGGGGTGATACATACAGCAGGGTGGTGGTGGTGTGCAGCATGTCTGCTAGTCCAGAGAGAGGAAGTGGGGGCCAAGGCCTCCTCATGCTGTGGGGTCAGCACTCCAAGCAGGGGTGATACATACAGCAGGGTGGTGGTGGTGGTGTGCAGCATGTCTGCTAGCCCAGTGAGAGGAAGTGGGGGCCAAGGCCTCCTCATGCTGTGGGGTCAGCACTCCAAGCAGGGGTGATACATACAGCAGGGTGGTGGTGGTGGTGTGCAGCATGTCTGCTAGCCCAGTGAGAGGAAGTGGGGGCCAAGGCCTCCTCATGCTGTGGGGTCAGCACTCCAAGCAGGGGTGATACATACAGCAGGGTGGTGGTGGTGGTGTGCAGCATGTCTGCTAGCCCAGTGAGAGGAAGTGGGGGCCAAGGCCTCCTCATGCTGTGGGGTCAGCACTCCAAGCAGGGGTGATACATACAGCAGGGTGGTGTGCAGCATGTCTGCTAGCCCAGTGAGAGGAAGTGGGGGCCAAGGCCTCCTCATGCTGTGGGGTCAGCACTCCAAGCAGGGGTGATACATACAGCAGGGTGGTGGTGGTGTGCAGCATGTCTGCTAGTCCAGAGAGAGGAAGTGGGGGCCAAGGCCTCCTCATGCTGTGGGGTCAGCACTCCAAGCAGGGGTGATACATAGAGCAGGGTGGGCTAACGGGAGCTACGACGCTGGAAAAACAGCCGACTGCAGCCCCCCGTCCACACAACGTATGGGCCAGCCTCTGGCAATTAACTCACGCCTGACAGGTTGTGGGAATTGAGTGTTTGTGTGTTTGACTGACTGACTGGCTGACTGACTAACTGCCTGACTGTGTGATGAGTCAACCACAGGGTCAAGCTGTTTAGATGCATCAGTTCAACTTCTTCATGTAGACTTGAGATTCACGTATTATTATGGCTGTGTCCCTCCAGTCTAATGGCTGATTCCTCTGCAGCAGCCGAGTCAGCGTTTGGTAGCTGGGGGTTATGGCAGACTATAGAAGAGAGGAGAAAGTAGCAATATGAAGTGTTGAATAGAGTTTTTCAAGTCAATAAAGACCACTTTTACCTGAGCTCCTTTCTCTAGCTCTTTCCCTATACAGATACACTACATGGCCAAAAGTATGTGGACACAGCCTGTCAAACAACTAATTCCAAAATCATGGGCATTAATATGTAGATGGTCCCGCCGTTGCTACTGAAACAGCCTCCCCTCTTCTGGGAAGGCTTCCCAAAAGAAGTTGAAACATTGCTGCAGGAACTTGCTTCCATTCAGCCACAAGAGCTTGTGGGGCACTGATGTTGGATGATTAGGCCTGGCTCGTAGTTGGCATTCCAATTCATCCCAAAGGTGTTTGATGAGGTTGATCTCCACAAACCATTTCAGAATAGACCTTGCTATGTGCATGGGGGCATTATTCATATTGAAACAGGAAAGGGCCTTCCCCAAACTGTTGCCACAAAGTTTGAAGCACAGAATTGTCTAAAATGTCATTTTATAATGTAGCCTTAAGATTTCCTGAACCATGAAAAACAGCCCCAGACCATTATTTCTTCTCCACCAAACTTTAGATTTGGCACTATGTATTGGGGCAGATAGCATTCTCCTGGCATCCGCCAAACCCAGATTTGTCCGTCGGACTGCCAGATGGTGAAGCGTGATTCATTCAGTAGCGTGCCGTGGTTCTGGGGCCTGGGCCTTCAGTGAAGTCCTACACAGTCCCACCCGAATTAATCCACCTCTTATTACCATCATTAGGATGCCATGGCTCTAGACACTATACATTTAGACAGAAACGCAGTATAACCAGGCGTTGCGTCACCTTGAAATTTACATTTTTATTCATAGAATTGCAGGGGAATAGTACAATACCTTTTCATTGTGCAGCTTCGTTGCCCTGCGCGCTTGTTCGTTGAGCTGTAGATCCACTCGGGTGTCCCCAAAAGTTTTCAAAAGCACCATTGTTTGTAAGTGCCCAGCCGTACTTTGGTGTCTCGTTGCTGCCTTGGTTAGACAACTCAGGTTTGCAAAGCCAGTGTGGCTCCAAACACCAAATCGATCACTTGCAAATAATAGGCATTCCCAGTAGTAAGGTTTGCAGTGCTTCTCGGAGCCGGTCTTTGTAGCGTCGGCTTTGTAGCGTCGGCTTTGTAGCGTCGGCGTCTACCTCTCCTGACAATGTCTAACTTTTCTTGAAAAGTTTGTCTTGAGAATGGCGTTATATTTATATCCTCGACTAAATTGATATCTTCTCCTTCCGCCATTGTGGGTTGAAAAAAACAGCTTAGTAGTACGCAAATTAATTTGTTTATCAATTTCAGTTTCCTAGTTCTGAGACCTGCCCATATAGGACCTGCCTCTCAATATTGGTAATCCAATCAAAAGACGTGCAGGCACTACTCCTGCTAGCGGGCTCCTGTGTAACACTGGAGCCAGCCAGCAGGCGTACAATAGCCAACTCTAAAGTTGATTGGTTGACACTAAATTTTAATTTCCATTCACTTTAAGCTACAAGCGCCCGCACTGTTGATTCTGAAGGCCTGAGGGCAGATTTTAGACCCCTGGCAACACATGATGGCTGAATATGATTGGATAAAATATCTAACATAAAGACCAGCCCTCCAAATCTCAACCTGGGGCTGGAAGCAGTGCAACCAAGAGGAACGCTATGAAATGAAGAGCATAACTCTTACTCTGGGGAATAATTTAATACATATTTGTGGGAAAATATATTTAAAAAATATATATATTCTGATGATGTTTAGGCCAGCAGAGAAGGCCTTGCTGGTCCTGACGGCCCACCACTGGATTCATTACTCCAGAAAACGCATTTCCACTGCTCCAGACTCCAAAGTGGCGAGCTTTACACCACTCCAGCTGACGCTTGGCATTGCGCATGGTGATCTTAGGCTTGTGTGCGGCTGCTCGGCCATGGAAACCCATATCATTAAAGCTCCCGACAAACAGTTCTTGTGCTGACATTGTTTCCAGAGGCAGATTGGAACTCGATAGTAAGTGCTGCAACCGAGGACAGACAATTTTTACACACGACGTGTTTCAGCATTCGGCGATCCCGTTCTGTGAGCTTGTGTGGCCTACCACTTCGCGGCTGAGCCGTTGTTGCTCCTAGACATTTACACTTCACAATAACAGTTACAGTTGACCAACGCAGCTTTAGCAGGGCAGAGATTTGACGAACTGACTGACTTGTTGGAATTTAAAAATATATATTTTACATTTATTTAACTAGGCAAATCAGTTAAGAACAAATTCTTCTTTTCAATGATGGCCTAAGAACAGTGGGTTAACTGCCTGTCCAGGGGCAGAACAACAGATTTGTTTTACCTTGTCAGCTCGGGGATTTGATCTTGCAACCTTTTGGTTACTAGTCCAACGCTCTAACCACTAGGCTACCTGCCGCCCCCAAAGGTGGAATCCTGTGACAGTGCCACAATGAAAGTCACTGTGCTCTTCAGCAAGGCCATTCTACTGCCAATGTTTGTCTATGGAGATTGCATGGCTGTGTACTCAATTTATACACATGTCAGCAACAAAATTGCCGAATCCACTAATTTGAAGGGGTGTCCACATACTTTTATATATATAATGTTTCACAGCCAGGCTGTCAAGCTGTCTACTTCAGCTCACGTCTAGGGTTTTCATTGTCAATAATGACGACGTTAGCGCACGGTCACCTCACCTGAACACTTCCACACCGCCAGCAGGTGTTCTGAGACACAGCGACACACAACTCCCAGCTCTGTCGCCACGGATACCTAAGTGTGTTTTAAGTGTTATAAAATGTCAACTTAATGCCCCGCGCGTGACACACACTGTGAAGCGTGTGCGCGCACACACACACACACACACACACACACACACACACACACACACACAAATCTATTGTACCATCATGTTCTATGGATTTTTCACGGGCCTGTTTTCTGTTTTACGCTCCCCCACACAGTCTCCAGTCGCTTGTATTTTTAGTCGTGTGCTTCGAAAGAATCTGACACAACCAGCCCTGCACAGAGGATTGATTTCACTCACTCTCTCCCTCCATCTGTCTTTCTCTTCTTGCTATCTCTCTCTCTATTTCTACATCTCTTTCTCTGTATTCCTCCTCCTCTTGCGCTCTCTCTATTTCTACATCTCTTTCTTTATCCATCCTTCTCTTGCGCTCTCTCTCTCGTCTTCCCTCCATTCTTTCCTCTATACACAGTATATTTTTGCCTCTTTCTCAATCTCTCAATATTTCTGTCTGTCTCCCTCCATCTCTCCATGTGTCCTGTAACAGAAGCAGAGCTGTGCTGTGAGTCGTGATCTGTGTGGAAGACAAGGCATGGAGTCTCCCAGTGTGGAAGACAAGGCATGGAGTCTCCCAGTGTGGAAGACAAGGCATGGAGTCTCCCAGTGTGGAAGACAAGGCATGGAGTCTCCCAGTGTGGAAGACAAGGCATGGAGTCTCCCAGTGTGGAAGACAAGACAGGTAAAGAGAGGGAAGACATGGAGTCTCCCAGTGTGGAAGACAAGGCATGGAGTCTCCCAGTGTGGAAGACAAGACAGGTAAAGAGAGGGGAGGCATGGAGTCTCCCAGTGTGGAAGACAAGGCATGGAGTCTCCCAGTGTGGAAGACAAGACAGGTAAAGAGAGGGGAGACATGGAGTCTCCCAGTGTGGAAGACAAGACAGGTAAAGAGAGGGGAGACATGGATTCTCCCAGTGTGGAAGACAAGACAGGTAAATGAGGGGAGACATGGAGTCTCCCAGTGTGGAAGACAAGACAGGTAAAGAGAGGGGAGACATGGAGTCTCCCAGTGTGGAAGACAAGACAGGCATGTTGCGGCTGAGGCAGCATCTGCAGGGCTTTTCACACATTCATCCTTGAATGAAAAAACAAATAAGTTCTGGAAAGCAGTTTGTGTGGCAGGTGAACCAATCCATTAATCAGGATGTCAGGTTTCTGGAAAATCAGCAGGTCTAACAGTAGTAGGGGAATGACAATGAGAGAAGAGAAGAGCGATAGGACAGAGGTGGTTGCTCTTCCTCCTCTACTGTCGACGCCCATTTAGCTTTATTCTCTCCCCCGATCTCTAGACTTCTCTCTCTGAAACACACGTCTGCCAAGTCATGGTTAGTCACATCTTTTTACATGGATAAGAGCAGATAAGAGCGTCTGCTAAATGACTTAAATGTAAATGTAAATGTATGGTCAAATAGTAGAGGACTTACTCTGAAAGAGGGCTTCTATAACCTCCTGACAGACAAACAGAGAGGCAACCCTGCATTGCCCTCAAATGCTTTTTACCTACAGTACATCACTTCTCTTGAAGTCAGTGTTGAAATCAGGTCATCTTACAGATATAGGACAGTGACACTGAGCTTATTGTGTTGAGGTCATGGTTTCTCCCTCGATGACGCGGCTTCTCCCTCGATGACGCGGCTACTCCCTCGATGACGCGGCTACTCCCTCGATGACGCGGCTACTCCCTCGATGACGCGGCTACTCCCTCGATGACGCGGCTACTCCCTCGATGACGCGGCTACTCCCTCGATGACGCGGCTCGATCATTCGATGACGCGGCTACTCCCTCGATGACGCGGCTACTCCCTCGATGACACAATCAAGTGCATTTCCCAGGAGTCCACGAGTCTTCTCAGCAGTGGATTGCAGTGCTTCCTTAGCAGCCTTGTAGTTGTACACTGCCAGATAACATCCCTATAGGAGGGAGCTTTCAAAGCCTCTGCGTCAAATGGATGTGTCATGCTCAAACTGTTATCACCATGGCTTTCATTGAATGTGACCTGTCCGGAACTATGAAGAGTACAGCGACATCTCCATTCTGAACGAGGAGAGCAGAGGGGGAGAATGTTTCAATTTAGATATTCATCTGACGTTACGTCTTCCTTTTGGTGTTTGTACTGGCTCAACAATTACATAAAGTCATAACGATTTGTATAACACTTTGTTTTTAACTAAGTGCTGGACATAAAATAATGAAACAGACTGGAAGGATAAATGAAAAAAGATAGCTAATTAAAATCATACATTAAAAGCATTTTTATAAATGTGAGATGACATGACATGACATAAGGGTGAATATTGTACCAATCCTGTGATATCACCTGTCAAAACATATCGTGCTTGTATGCAGTGAATTGAAGGTTCCGTACACCTCGTACAGTACTTAACATATTGATGTAGAATGTCCTTCTGCAAACAGAGCTATATCTCAGTAGCATTTTTATTTAACAACTATCACTTCCTTCTGGTGAATGAATGGATACTGCTTCATGGATCATCTTCGTTTAGAGACTAAACAGATCTTGACATTTAGAGAAAGTATTAGGCACTAAGAGATGCAGGCGATAAGACGAGTGGTGCAGATTGGGTAGTCTGTGATGCAACCTGGTGTCTAGACAGAGCGCAGATTTAAGCCCTGGAAGTCAGAGAAGGTCTTGCCTAAGGGTGGGACTAATGGTACCGTGTGTGAGAGATATGGGGGTGGCAGTGGAAACGCTAGCTGCTGCAGAGCCTGAGTGTACACTCTCTGTCTGTCAATGTAGACCGAGAGGAAGGAGGGGAGAGAGAGGGGGGGGGGGGGGGGGGGATGACGACTGGCAGAATATAATAAATTCGATCTAATATAGGCGCCACGCTGGTTTCCTAGCAACCGCGCCCGCACCCCGTCTGGCATGTTTGCTCTGGAAGCGGCCTCCTCTAGCCCCATGTCAGGTTCATACATACTGCACTGTAGCTACACTACATAGTCCTGCAGTTCTAGACCCTTTACTGTAAACCAGGTTCATATATTGCATTCAGGAAAGTATTCAGACTGACTTTTCAAAATGTTGTTACTTTACAGCCTGATTCTAAAATATATATTTTTAAATGTCCATCAATCTACACACAATATCCCATAATGACAATGCGAAAACAGGTTAAAAAAAACAACATTTCAACAAATACCTTATTTCCATACAGTACCAGTCAAAAGTTTGGACAAACCTACAATCTACTCATTCAATGTTTTTTTCTTTATTTTTACTATTGTCTACATTGTAGAATAATAGTGAAGACATCAAAACTATGAAATAACACATATGGAATCAGGTAGTAACCAAAAAAAGTGTTAAATCAAAATGTGTTTTATATTTTAAATTCTTCTAATAGCGAACCTTTACCTTGATGACAGCTTTGCATACTTGGCATTCTCTCAACCAGCTTCATGAGGTAGTTACCTGTTAAAAGTTACTTTGTGGAATTTCTTTCCTTCTTAATGCGTTTTAGCCAATCAGTTGTGCTGTGACAAGGTAGGGGTGGTATACAGAAGATAGCCCTATTCGGTAAAAGACCAGGTCCATATTATGGCAAGAACAGCTCAAACAAGCAAAGAGAATGACTGTATTGTCACAGAGGTGCAGTGAAATGTGTTGATTTACAGGATCAGCCATAGTAGTAGAACTGCCCCTGGAGCAAATTAGGGTTAAGTGCGTTGCTCAGCGCGGTCATTCGAACCAGCCACCTTTCGGGTACTGACCCAACGCTCTAACCGCTAGGCGTGCCGCCCTACACCCACCCTGTATACATTACTGTAAGTGCACACTGCACCACTCTGAATCTTAGCTTTCACCTAAGGAAGTACAGTATCCTATACCATCGGCTCTTTCCTTAGAAGTCTGTACTATTTCCATACGAGTTTGCACATTTTCATACAGCATTCATGGACAATTGATCCGGGGCTGAACCAATAAGGATAGGATGTCGTTGATATAGATATCACTGTTAACATTGTAAACGTCTTTGTCCGGACACATTTTCAGCACCACATTCCACCCTCCCTTAGAGCTTCTGCCTCTCCCTTGTCCTAATTCACCCTCGCTGTAAGCAGGTTAGCATTGTCGTCATGAATCTTCTTCTGGAGGCAGCTCTGCTGTGAGTGGTCACTAGCTGGCACAGCCATTCATAAAATCTGATTTTAAGCCTAACGTTAAGCATACTACTAACCTGAAATGTAGCCCAGATAGCTAATTTTTGTTTTCATACATTTTAACAATATTTCCAATTTTGACTTTGCAGCTGGCTCATCGAGGAAATCTTTCAGTTGGGCCTCCAGGACAAGACTCGTCCCAATAAACGTCAACCTGCTCACTGTAATGGAGCAAGTTAAAATGCAACGCTGCAGTCCTATATATGGCAGCCATATATAGACCCTAATGCAGAAAAATACCATTCTTCCTTTTACACAGACTATTGATATTTTAAGTGGTCATAGGATGAGAAGCAGAACTGAATGATGTAACATTGACCTTGATGATTCGCTAACTGCACTTCAGCAAGGCAGGCTCCCTCCATCCCTTCCTGATCTGAGGGAGGTTTCCCTCTAGTGGTCACGTACTGAAATACAAGGCCTGCCCTCATCACAGATACGAACCATTACTCTTACTAACCGACAGTTGGCAGCTCTGACATGTCAACGGGCTTTTGGGGGAAATATTGATAAATGTTCACCTTTGCTTTGCTCCATTTTAGAGCACAATAACAAATAACCCAGACTGGTGTAAAGTCTACCCCTGAACGTCATACTGATGTCCATGTTGCAGTTTTGTACTTTTATGGGTACTAAAAAGCTTTGAGATTAGCTCTCCTCTTTGAGCAGAAATCAGTGTGGATAAAAAAAAAAAATGCTTGATAAAGTCACTGTGACAACAATTTATTTTACTGCAGTAATTTTGAAGTGTAACTGCAGTTATACTGCACTTTGACTGCAGTACACTTCAGCTATTCCGCAATTACTGCAGTTACTCCACTTTTACTGCAATCTTTTTTTATAAAGGTGGTGTTCAGACAGAATGCCTATGAGAGTTGTAGTGTTTAAGACTGAAATATTGTTGATCTTCACAACACAAGTCTAAATATACGTGTCACAACCAAGGCCACCGAAATCATAATATAATCTTTATTATTTACAGGTATTTTACAATACATGAATGGAGAAGCACCATTTTTTCTTCCCCACGGTAATTGACTTGTGATTGGAGACTTACAATGATGTACAAGACAACAATACAAAGGCATCCACATGTTCAGGAGTTAATCAAACCGTATCCTTGGGCTCAGCACATCTAGTAAACGGTGCTTTAGATGTTTTTAAAGGTTGCACTGGGTAAAGTGGCTGTAAAAGTCGAAGTAACCCACCCAGTCTGCAACTTCACACACAGATATTAGCTGTCACCTCCATGAAATAAGAGGACAGGCTGCTATATCTATGCTAACTGATCTTAGACCGAGATGCACCCTGGACAGGTGCCTAATAATACTATCAAATACTGTTGCAATGAATGAATGGGGTTTGAGGCCGAACATTCTTTCCCCACAATGGCAGCTGAGAAGAATGGAGTAGTTATCTTCAATTACTAGATTCTGATGCTTCGTTTTCCTTCACCTGCACACGCTAGCTATTAATAAGTGGATTGTTTTAACACGAGACCACAACAAGAGCCAAAACACTATGAATGAGAACATAATTAGAACATCTTGAAGTGAAAACGACCACTTGCAAAAGGACCCATAAAAAGACAAGACCAAAAAGCAGCAGCAATGACTGCAGTCCCTGGTCACATACTAGGTCATTAAAAAGGCACTTCGGTTGACATGGGGAAATCTTTTTATATTTGGTATTTATTTAACCTTGATTTAACTACGCAAGTCAGTTAAGAAGAAATTCTTATTTGCAATGACGGCCTACCCCGGCCAAACCCTAACGACGCTGGGCCAATTGTGCGCCGCCCTATGGGACTGCCAATCACGGCCGGTTGTGATACAGCCTGGAACTGAGATGAAGCACTGAGATTAAGTGCCTTAGACCGCTGTGCCACTCAGGAGCCCATCAGCAAAACCAGAGGTCTAAAAGTTCCACAATCATGTGTATTTAAATCAGAACTCTATGGTCCGTGGTCATATCTACATGAGCTGTTATGACGCAAATGAAACATTTCTAAATAATCTCACAAAGGATCTTTGACAGAATGAGAATAAGTGGTCAAATTGTAGTCTGTATCGTTCTGAGAATCACATTTCTTAAAACAGCAGATTAAAAGCTGACACACTCATCACAAAATGACCAAAATCCGACAAGCAGTAACAACTATGAGCCATTCTCTTTAGTCAGTAGAATGAATACAAAAGTGTCAAACCAAACAATCCAGGAGAATCATCTTTTCAACACGGGGTCCTTCCCTAGTTAGCAGGTCTGCTGTGCTGGTGGGTCTACTACTGAGGACCTAAAGTGAGGATGATCGAGGTAAAATAAAGCCCTATTGAGCTGTATGCCCAGTCCTCTCTGATCCTCACAGATCACATGCTCACTGAGAGGACAAGCTCTGGGCATGACAGGTATAACACGTCACTCTCCGCAGGTTAACTAGTGCCCCCCCCCCTCAGCCCAGCGCGTCACACACCTGAAGCACTCTGTGGTTGAAGTCCTCTGGCTGGTCAGCATATACGTAGTGGCCCGCCCCTCTGATAGCCTGGGAGAGAGGAGGAATAGAAATATGAGATCAGATACACATTCTGGAAAATCATATTCATCTAGGATTTAACACTTCAATTCACTTTTTTTCCTGCCACCTGCTGAATAAATCGGAATATAAAAGCTGAGCCAGCTGTCTCACGCATTACTAGACAACCACACACAGACAGCATCTTAAGTGTTCAGCTTAAAGGAATTGAAACGTACTATGATCTCCACATGAGAGTTTGGCCTCATTCCTTTGATAGCGTTGCCCGAGTTACCGTCGATGCTGGAGCGTGACCCATATATCACAGTAATAGGGATGTCAGCATGGAGCAGGCCAATCCTCTGCAGCATAGGCCTCTTGGCCCACCCGTATGGGATGGTCATGTTCTTGAAGGCTGTCTCACCACTGCAACAGAGTAAACAAACATGATTATTACTAAACAGGGAGAAGTACAGCAGTAAGGTTTACGATAATCTGATCTTCTCAGAATAATCCTTAATAAGCAGCTACTTTGAACTCACCACTACAACAAGAGTAAAACTAACATTATCACTGAAATAAGGGTGTGAGAAATGAAAATCACAGCCTATATTACAAAAGCATTTCAAAATTGAATCATAGCATCATCTTCATTATGGTCTAAGAGGAAAACATTGGAATTGAACTGTATTGAAACTCACTCAGACAGAGACTGTAAATACAGGCCCAGAGTAAGTGGAGATAAAAAGCCAGTGAACTCAAACAGGAACTAAATAGAGAGAGAGGGAGAGAGGGACTAACCTGGGAGTCTGGACGTTCAGGTGATAGATATACTCTGTGACCGTGTCGTCGTTGAACATGGACAAGTATTTCTTCTTGAAGTCTGGTCTTAGAGTTGAAACAAGTGTGGGACCTTGAAGAACAAAGGAGGGGGTTTGAATGCTGGTAAAACTCCATCCCATAAACAATGCAGTGATCCAGTCAGACAGGTATGTAATTGAAATAGAAATTTACTGTAAATTTCATGTCCGTCATCCATCTCGTCAGACAGGCTGCCAGTCTTACCCAGTGGCCCCACCAGACGTAGCCCTGCCAGGGGGTTGAAAGGGCTCAACATGGCTCCCAGGGCTTTGATCCACACGGGGATGGGCCTGTCCTGGTCTTCTGTGTCTGGACGCTCAGGTAAGCCCCACGGCTCAACCAGCACCATGTGCTTTACCCTACAGGACAGTGAAGAGGAAAGGTCAGCCCCACAGCTCAACCAGCACCCTACAGGACAGTGAAGAGGAAAGGTCAGCCCCACGGCTCAACCAGCCCCATGAGTTGCACCCTACAGGACAGTGAAGAGGAAAGGTCAGCCCCACGGCTCAACCAGCCCCATGTGTTGCACCCTACAGGACAGTGAAGAGGAAAGGTCAGCCCCACGGCTCAACCAGCACCCTATAGGACAGTGAAGAGGAAAGGTCAGCCCCACGGCTCAACCAGCCCCATGCGTTGCACCCTACAGGACAGTGAAGAGGAAAGGTCAGCCCCACGGCTCAACCAGCACCCTATAGGACAGTGAAGAGGAAAGGTGCTCAACCAGCCCCATGTGTTGCACCCTACAGGACAGTGAAGAGGAAAGGTCAGCCCCACAGCTCAACCAGCACCATGTGCTTTACCCTACAGGACAGTGAAGAGGAAAGGTCAGCCCCACAGCTCAACCAGCACCATGTGTTGCACCCTACAGGACAGTGAAGAGGAAAGGTCAGCCCCACGGCTCAACCAGCCCCATGTGTTGCACCCTACAGGACAGTGAAGAGGAAAGGTCAGCCCCACGGCTCAACCAGCACCATGTGTTGCACCCTACAGGACAGTGACAGGTCAGCCCCACGGCTCAACCAGACAGGACAGTGAAGAGGAAAGGTCAGCCCCACGGCTCACCAGCCCCAGCACCCTACAGGACAGTGAAGAGGAAAGGTCAGCCCCACGGCTCAACCAGCACCATGTGTTGCACCCTACAGGACAGTGAAGAGGAAAGGTCAGCCCCACGGCTCAACCAGCACCATGTGTTGCACCCTACAGGACAGTGAAGAGGAAAGGTCAGCCCCACGGCTCAACCAGCACCATGTGTTGCACCCTACAGGACAGTGAAGAGGAAAGGTCAGCCCCACGGCTCAACCAGCACCATGTGCTTTACCCTACAGGACAGTGAAGAGGAAAGGTCAGCCCCACGGCTCAACCAGCACCATGTGTTGCACCCTACAGGACAGTGAAGAGGAAAGGTCAGCCCCACGGCTCAACCAGCCCCATGTGTTGCACCCTACAGGACAGTGAAGAGGAAAGGTCAGCCCCACGGCTCAACCAGCCCCATGTGTTGCACCCTACAGGACAGTGAAGAGGAAAGGTCAGCCCCACGGCTCAACCAGCCCCATGTGTTGCACCCTACAGGACAGTGAAGAGGAAATACCATACACCATCAACACCAATCTGAAATAATTGAAACGCCTCTATGGTGGTGAACAAAATAAGTTGAGTTCGTATTGAAAGATCTGGAAAGGAAATAATCTGAACCACTAGGGCAGAGTTTATTAAGTGATCTGTCCATCGGTGAACTGAACAGGGGAAATAAAGGCGCCATTTAGACAGGCAGACCAATTCTGATATTTTTTCCCTAATTGGTCTTTTGACCAATCAGATCTGCTCTGAAAAAATCTGATGTGAAAAGATCAGTGGTCAAAAGACCAATTAGTGGAGGAAAATAACAGAATTGGGCTGCCTGTCTAAACATTGCCAAAGTGCCCCAGTCAGATGGACATTTTGTCCTTAATTCAGAGCCAATTAGGATAATCAGAATGTTTCTGGCTGACTGCTTTAATACTAGAAGGTCAGGATGTGGCTGGCTGCTTGAATACTAGAGAAGGACAGGATGTGGCTGGCTGGCTGGCTGCTTTAATACTAGAAGGACAGGATGTGGCTGGCTGGCTGGCTGCTTTAATACTAGAAGGACAGGATGTGGCTGGCTGGCTGGCTGCTTGAATACTAGAAGGACAGGATGTGGCTGCCTGAATACTAGAAGGACAGGATGTGGCTGGCTGGCTGCTTGAATACTAGAAGGACAGGATGTGGCTGGCTGGCTGCTTGAATACTAGAAGGACAGGATGTGGCTGGCTGGCTGCTTTAATACTAGAAGAACAGGATGTGGCTGGCTGGCTGCTTTAATACTAGAAGGACAGGATGTGGCTGGCTGCTTTAATACTAGAAGGACAGGATGTGGCTGGCTGCTTTAATACTGGAAGGACAGGATGTGGCTGGCTGGCTGCTTGAATACTAGAAGGACAGGATGTGGCTGGCTGGCTGCTTGAATACTAGAAGGACAGGATGTGGCTGGCTGGCTGCTTGAATACTAGAAGGACAGGATGTGGCTGGCTGGCTGCTTGAATACTAGAGGGACAGGATGTGGCTGGCTGGCTGCTTGAATACCAGAAGGACAGGATGTGGCTGGCTGCTTTAATACTAGAAGGACAGGATGTGGCTGGCTGGCTGCTTGAATACTAGAAGGACAGGATGTGGCTGGCTGCTTGAATACTAGAAAGACAGGATGTGGCTGCCTGGCTGCTTGAATATTAGAAGGACAGGATGTGGCTGGCTGGCTGCTTGAATACTAGAAGGACAGGATGTGGCTGGCTGGCTGCTTTAATACTAGGAGGACATGATGTGGCTGGCTGGCTGCTTTAATACTAGGAGGACATGATGTGGCTGGCTGCTTTAATACTAGGAGGACATGATGTGGCTGGCTGCTTGAATACTAGAAGGACAGGATGTGGCTGGCTGGCTGCTTTAATACTAGGAGGACATGATGTGGCTGGCTGCTTTAATACTAGAAGGACAGGATGTGGCTGGCTGCTTTAATACTAGGAGGACATGATGTGGCTGGCTGCTTTAATACTAGAAGGACAGGATGTGGCTGGCTGGCTGCTTTAAGCTGCTCTGATCTGAGTGTGATGAGGTTTTGGAGACATTTATAATGAGTTAGGTTCCTGCTGAAATCTTAGCAACACAGTGAGAGAAGATGATTCCGTTGAGATACAGCACAGAGGGGACACTTTTTAAGGACATTCATGTTGTTATCAGAGGTTAGCACCTGCATACCAACATCCCGTGAGGTCTGGGGTGTACAGTATTAGTCAAGCATAGGAGGGTGAACCAAGGACTGGCTAAATACATGTAGTATTCTATCTTTAACCAAGGAGGTGGCTAAATACTAAGGAATAAAACAACCATTCATGTTGAAACCTGTCTATGGTTCTGAACTGGGGAAAGTGTTGGGTGGTGTCAGGTGATACTTACCTGGTGGGATACTTGAGCGAATAAGCAGCTGCCAAATAACCTCCAAAGTTATGTCCCAGCATGACCATGGCTTCCAGGTTGACTTTAGCCCTCCACTGCTCGATGGAGTCCACAAACTGGGCCTCAGCCTCCTTGGCGTCGGAGCTGAAGTAGGGCCTGCTGCTCTGGCCGAAGCCCAGCAGGTCAAAGGCATAGACGGGCCTCTATTATTAACATTAATAATAATGAAAAGTCATTTTATTTATAAAGGCACTACACAACATGATAAAACTTACTAAAAATAGAAGTCAGTGTTAAAAAGAAAGCATACACAAAATATATAGCAGTCAGACAACAATTAGAGCTAGTTATTTATAGCAGGTGTGGTTGACCAGTTGACCTATTGGTAGTTTCCTGTGACCATCCTCCAAATCTCTTTTGGAAGTCTGGAGAAATTCAGTATGTGATTGGCTGTAAGTAGAAATGAAGTTTCCCCTGCGAAGAGGCATTTCCTTGTTTTTCGTGTCCCTTTTCCTACCTTGTAGTAGCCTATGCACCGTTAGTTACGTACCTTATTCATCCTTGCATAAACTAAAGAAATAGGATTATAACAACCTGTTCAGAGCCGCCGCCATGCAAAATACTGCAGTGGTTTGATATATGGCAATGTGCACTAGTTTCTATCTAGACTCTGTCGTACTACACCCCTTTACATTATCTCTCTGAGGAGAACTTCCTCAGGCTTTCCAACGCTACAATAGAAGCCTGTGCTTCAGAGACTAACCTGTTGGGCCAGGGCGTCTAGGTTGAGGGCCCACAGGCCCACCCCTCCACCGAAGCCATGCAGCAGCACCAGGGGAGTCTGGTTCTTCATGTTTCCATTCAATGTGAGGGTCCACAGCATGTTACCATCCGAGATTGGGACATACTGCTGGGACACCTTGCCTGTGATGCCTGGGGATGAGACGGATCCACACATAATAATCCACAATTGGCCATGGCTGGAAATACAGTTTGATGGTAAAGGAAAGAGGAATTCCTTACATTGCAGCATCTTCTCCTCTGCAGTCTTGAGCTGGTTCTGGGAGGTGGGGCACCAGGAGGGCAGCCAGCTGGTGATCCATGCCGTGGAAGTCCAGGACCTGCATAGACACAGACACAACTCATCAACCAGCCTAGGCTATAGCCTATACGGTCTGGGATTACATTGGGAGTCATGTTGCTGACGGTTGTAATATTTCACAGCAAAAAGGAGACGAGACATTAAATGTAAAAAAAACAACAACTTGTAAACATGCTTCGGGGATAGGTGAAAATAAAATGACATGCAGGGTTTGTTGACTGATTGAACTGCCAGGGATGTTACTTCCTGCCTCAAGCACTGCATGCAGCAGGGAGGTGGAGCAGCACTAGCAGCATATGAGTGGGGTGCAGCAGGGAGGTGGAGCAGCACTAGCAGCATATGAGTGGGGTGCAGCCGGGGAGGTGGAGTTAGTCTGACAATCACACCGGTAGGTAGGTTACCTCAACGTTCTGACCAGGACACTCAACAAATTGTAGAAAAGACTATGAATACCAAGAAACATCAGTAGTCGCTGAGCCAGTCTGCAGCCAAAAAACAAACTAAAAAACAGAGTGGAAAAAGGGATGTTATATGCCAGGAACGACATGTAATAGCCTTATTAATCACATGTGCTTGTGTTAATTGAATAGGGAAATGCAGTTAGTGTTGGGATTCGCTGCATTGGACTTAGTTACATCCTAAATTAAAAAACAGATAAGGTATTGGATAATTGGTTCTTGAAATTGGGTTGCAGTAGTGGAGAAGGTTGTAGTGTACTGGCCTATAAGCTTACAAACACACTTGAACAAAGCTTTCAAGCCTTCCTAAAACATTTCACTTTAGGCATTGTCAATATGGCATTTCCATGGTAGCTGAATTACGCTGTATGCCAATCAAAAAAATATTGATTTAGAAGTTTAACAAACCAACTCTATGCACAATGACTACTTTGAACAATTTACTGGAAAAACTGTGCAGATGCTAAATTTGGTAACAGAATTACGGTAAAATCTCCCTGGGTTTTATTTTTTAATTATTATTTTTTTTTTTCACCTTTATTTAACCAGGTAGGCTAGTTGAGAACACCTTTATTTAACCAGGTAGGCTAGTTGAGAACACCTTTATTTAACCAGGTAGGCTAGTTGAGAACACCTTTATTTAACCAGGTAGGCTAGTTGAGAACACCTTTATTTAACCAGGTAGGCTAGTTGAGAACACCTTTATTTAACCAGGTAGGCTAGTTGAGAACACCTTTATTTAACCAGGTAGGCTAGTTGAGAACACCTTTATTTAACCAGGTAGGCTAGTTGAGAACACCTTTATTTAACCAGGTAGGCTAGTTGAGAACACCTTTATTTAACCAGGTAGGCTAGTTGAGAACACCTTTATTTAACCAGGTAGGCTAGTTGAGAACACCTTTATTTAACCAGGTAGGCTAGTTGAGAACACCTTTATTTAACCAGGTAGGCTAGTTGAGAACACCTTTATTTAACCAGGTAGGCTAGTTGAGAACAAGTTCGCATTTACAATTGCGACCTGGCCAAGATAAAGCAAAGCAGTTCGACACATACAACGACACAGAGTTACACATGGAGTAAGACAAACATACAGTCAATAATACAGTATAAACAAGTCTATATACGATGTGAGCAAATGAGGTGAGATAAGGGAGGTAAAGGCAAAAAAAGGCCATGGTGGCAAATTAAATACAATATAGCAAGTAAAACACTGGAATGGGAGATTTGCAGTGGAAGAATGTGCAAAGAAGAAATAAAAATAATGGGGTGCAAAGGAGTAAAATAAATAAATAAAATAAATTCAGTAGGGAAAGAGGTAGTTAAATTATGGGCTAAATTATAGGTGGGCTATGTACAGGTGCAGTAATCTGTGAGCTGCTCTAACAGCTGGTGCTTAAAGCTAGTGAGGGAGATAAGTGTATCCAGTTTCAGAGATTTTTGTAGTTCGTTCCAGTCATTGGCAGCAGAGAACTAGAAGGAGAGGCGGCCAAAGGAAGAATTGGTTTTGGGGGTGACCAGAGAGATATACCTGCTGGAGCGAGTGCTACAGGTGGGTGATTCTATGGTGACCAGCGAGCTGAGATAAGGGGGACTTTACCTAGCAGGGTCTTGTAGATGACATGGAGCCAGTGGGTTTGGCGACGAGTATGAAGCGAGTGCAGCCAACGAGAGCGATTATTCTGATATTCTGTTACCAAACTTTGTATCTGCACAGTTCTTACTGTATATTTTATGTGGAAATGGTTAAGTCCTTTTGCATAGAGTTATATGGTTTGTTAAACTTTGAAATCAATGTTTTTTTGTTTGGTATACATTTTAAAGTGAAAATTCTGAGTCGGCATAATTCCATGACCATAGAATTTCTCAGGATAATTCCATCACCGTGGAATTGTCCTAAATTAAGATCAGAAAATAGAAACACGGACATTTAAAAGGGCCTATAAGTAGTCTATGTACATGTAAACAACACCTAAAACATCTTGAGATATGACACTGTCAAAGACACCCTCCACTCTGCCCCCCAAAACCCTCACTAACACCATTAGAATGTATCTGTATCATGCTGAAACACTCCAGCCTTGGGATTGTTCAACATGTCAACAACCATTTCAACAGTAACATCGGTTACCCCCAATATCTCTTTTGCCGTCTCCACAATAACCTTCTGCTTTTCACAACCCGAGTCGCATTAATAACCTTACCAATAAAAGCTATGAGGTCAACTTTATTCATTATCAAAGTGTCCTTTGACACCAGGCACGAATGAGCACAAGATTTCTTTACAGGCCTCCGAACCATCAGAAGCACTAGCCACGACAGTAGGTCCACTTACCTCAAGTACATCCATGTGAGCTCCATCAGTCCGCTCTGTAGTTCTACCAATCAGTTTCACGGCTTCTGCATACGATACATCACGACTGTTCCTATATCTCCGAGCCTCTCTCTGCATACGATACATCACGACTGATCCTATATCTCCGAGCCTCTCTCTGCATACGATACGTCACGACTGATCCTATATCTCCAAGCCTCTCTCTGCATACGATACATCACGACTGATCCTATATCTCCGAGCCTCTCTCTGCATACGATACATCACGACTGATCCTATATCTCCGAGCCTCTCTCTGCATACGATACATCACGACTGATCCTATATCTCCGAGCCTCTCTGTACTTGGCATCCACCAAATGCTACAGTGTTCTCCCCCACAATTACAGCACTTAACCTTCACATTGCTACCACATTCAGCGTAACCACGTGTCCCTCCTCACATCTTTTCTTTCCTTTACACTGAGCCGCTACATTATTTGGCTTTTAAAACATTGCAGTGCATATGGGACAAATTCTCTAACATTGAAACGAAGGAATCGGATCTGTACTTTTCTCAGCAAGACTTGATCAAACCTCACCACTACTGATAAGCTTTCACTTGTTTGACCCTCTTTCCTACCAATCAACGTTTTGGCCTCAATTACTCTGCCTCCCGTCACATTTCCTTTAACATCATCTATGGACATAGATATTGGGACACAGTGATGACTTCCCTCAATCTAGCATAAGAACCAGGGACATGGCTATTAATCTTCTTCCCATTAACGTTAAGCTTTTCCATTTTCAGAATAGTCTCTTGCTGAGCCTGGCTACCACACTATATTAACATTCTACTATTTCCAATGAATCGAGCTAATTTCACTTCACCTACCTCGTTCTCTACGGCATGAGTTAGTCAGATAGGGTGTAAGTGAGGCGCCGTGGTCTAATCAAACACTATCACCGCTTTCCACTCCCAACACATCACTACTCTTACTTCATACCTTGGCCCTCTTCATGCTTTCTTCACTAGACGCTTCACTGCTTTCTGTATCATGATCTCTCTTCTTCCTATGTTTTTCAACTACCGAACATTCCCGTCATCCTCCCGCACCATACAGTCAGAACTGACACCCATATTGTTCGCATTCCAACACAGCTGTTCATTTCAAGCTTTCAACCGCTCCGTCGGTTTCATGACTTTTTAACGCGGACCAATGCCACTTTCACGTGCTAGTCGGAACTAGGAACATCGGACATGTCCGACTTTCTAACTTGTTGTCAATCACCTACCGCGTTCAACTAATTAGCAAGTCGAAATGTCCGAGTTTCCTAGCTCCGACAAGCACCCGAACCCGGCATAAACTATAAACATGCAACATTGATGCCACGAGTGTGTTAAGTCAACTGAAAATTAACTTCAGTCTATAGGTGCTTGACGACAAACAAGAACAATCAACATGCTAGGACTAGCTAATAACAAGACACACGAGGGAAACAAATTGTATCATGATTAACTTTTTGTCGGTCGCTTTTATCAATATTGTTATATTTAAAAGAGCGGTTCTAAGTTTGTTTATAAAAAAACACACTCACCCTCTCTCAGTGGTCACCGCTTGGTCAGCCATTCTTCACACAGCCAAATCACATGATCCACAAAACATGACATCACCTGGCGTGTATTCATTAGGAGGTTTCCGTTGCAAAACTTTTGCAATGGAAACCCTTTACCATACTTAAGGATCTAAACGAAAGCAAACCAAAGAGTGTCTATTGTATTGATAAGATAACAATCAAAACACATGTCCTCAAATATACTTTAACAATCAAAACACATGTCCCCAAATATGGAAGGCAGGCAGGAGGTGAGATCAGGTGGGACCAAAAAAAAACAACGTTATTTAACTAGGCAAGTCAGTTAAGAATAGATTCTTATTTACAATGACGGCCTTCCCCGGCCAAACCCTAACCCAGCCTGACGATGCTGAGCCAATTCTGTGCCGCCCTATGGGACTCCCAATCGCGGCCGGTTGTGATACAGCCTGGAAACAAACCAGGGTCTGTAGTGACGCCTCTAGCACTGAGATGCAATGCCTTAGACCGCTGTGCCACTCAGGAGCCCATTCTAGCCAATGAGAGGGCAGATACACGTGTGAACAACAGTCCATAGAGATGGAGGACTCATCTTTGTATCTGTGCCATTATAACGTCTGTGACAGTTTGGGCAGTCCCATTAAAGCTATCTCCATTTTAAAGTAGTCAATTTTTTTCTTCATTGACTGATTGCTACCAACTCATAGGAATCCCCATCCAGTTGAAAACGTATAAATGGTGAAAGCCCTCAATGGCAATGTTCATGACAAATTGGATAATATCCATGATGAGTCCTCTATCAATTTCAATTCAAATGGCTTTATTGGCATGGGAAACATATGTTTACATTGCCAAAGCAAGTGAAATAGATAACAAACAATAGTTAAATAAACAATCAGAAATTAAAAGTAAACATTACACTGACAACATATTATGGCTATATACCATGTTCTAATGATTTGCAAATAGTTAATGTACAAAAGGGAAAATAAATAAACATAAATATGGGTTGTATTTACAATGGTGTTTGTTCTTCACTGTTTGCCTTTTTCTTATGGCAACAGGTCACATCTTGCTGCTGTGATGGTACACTGTGGTATTTCACCTAATAGATATGGGAGTATATCAAAATTGGATTTGTTTTTAAATTCGTTGTGGGTCTGTGTAATCTGAGGGAAATATGTTTATCTAACATTATCATACATTTGGCAGGAGGTTAGGAAGTGCAGCTCAATTTCCACCTCATTTAATGGGCAGTGAGCACATAGCCTATCTTCTCTTGAGAGCCAGGTCTGCCTTCAGCAGCCTTTCTCAATAGCAAGGCTATGCTCACTGAGTCTGTACATAGCCTGTCTTCTCTTCAGAGCCAGGTCTGCCTACAGCAGCCTTTCTCAATAGCAAGGCTATGCTCACTGAGTCTGCACATAGTCAAAGCTTTCCTTCATTTTGGGTCAGTCATGGTAGCCAGGTATTCTGCCACTGTGTACTCTCTGTTTAGGGCCAAATAGCATTCTAGTTTGCTCTATTTTTCAGTTAATTCTTTCCAAATTTGTCAAGAAATTACCTTTTTGTATTCTCATGATTTGGTTAGGTCTTATTGTGGTTTTGGAATCAATTCCTTTTAGGTTGTTGTAGAATTTAACGTCTGTTTTCTGGATTTTGATAATTAGCGGGTATCATCCTAATTTTGCTCTGCATGCAGTATTTGGTGTTTAACGTTGTACACAGAGGATGTTTTTTCAGAATTCTGCATGCAGTCTCAATTTCTTTTTCCCCATTTTGTGAATTATTGGTTGGTGAGCGCACCCCAGACCTCAACCATAAAGGCCAATTGGTTCTATAACCGATTCAAGTATTTTTTTTAGCCAGATCCTAAATGTCAAATTGTATGTTCCTTTTGATGGCGTAGTAGACCCTTCTTGCCTTGCCTCTCAGATCGTTCATAGCTTTTCGGAAGTTACCTTTGGTGCTGATATTTAGGCCGTGGTAGGTATAGTTTTGTGCGCTCTAGGGCAACGGCGTCTGGATGGAATTTATATTCATGGTCCTGGAAACAGGACCTTTTATAGGATCATTATTTATGTCTTACTGAGATTCACTGTCAGGGCCCAGGTCTGACAGAATCTGCAGAGAATATCTCGGTGTTGCTGTATGCCCTCCTTGGCTGGGGACAGAAGCTCTGACAACAGGCACAACTAAGATATAAAGTCTGTTTTTGCCGAAATGCCACAAGCGTCCACTTGTGTATATATATCTTAGTTGTGCCTGTTGTCAGAGCTTGTCAGAGCTTCTGTCCCCAGCCAAGAAGGGCATACAGCAACACACACATATATATATATATATATATATAGATAGATAGATAGATAGATAGATAGATAGATAGATAGATAGATAGATAGATAGATAGATAGATAGATACTGTTGATGATTAGCTACCGGAGAGAGAGACCAAATCAAGACGCTGGACAGTGTGGAATCAAGTATAGCAAAAAGGCAGTTTATTATGTAAAAGATATCTTGTCCTCTAATTAAGCGTGCACGGACCTAGTCATATGGCTCAGAAGGAGGCAGCTGACAAGGATCTCTAAACAGAGCGCGCAACAGATTTTGTACATAGAATGACGTAGGTTGATTCTTGTAGTTCTGTCTTCTGACTGGTTGGTGAAGGTTGGAGGCGGGTCCTGACCGAGCCTGTGCAGGAGCCTCATTGGTGCCCCGTGAAGTCGTCCCATCCTGGCTCCTGCCCAGTAGAAAGGGGAGTGGAGTGTGTGTGTTCGTGCGATGGAATGTCCGTGTGTGTCCCGAAGTCGTGAGATAAGGGGAGCTGAGGGGGGTAGTTTATTGCTGGGTATGTGTGTGTCAGGGGACAGTGAGACAGGAGAGCAGAGGGGGTCGTGAAACAACAGAGCTGAGGGGGGTAGTTTTATTGCAGGAAGAGTGACCTGGTTCCTGTTTTAGCAGGGGTACGTGAAATGGCTTGAGTCAGGCAGATTAGTTTAGCGCTGTATAATATATGAGCTATGTGTATGAATATTTATATAACAATACACACACACATAACACCTAAGATTTACGAAACGTCCTATTAAATAAAATAAGCGTCAAGTAGCAAATGAGAAATTACCATTTTTGTTTACTAAATTCGACACTCATTGACCTCCATACAAAAATTATTTACCTAGTTGGTTTATTTTCGTGGCCAGATTTTGGGACGATTAAAACTTCTCACTTCGTCTCTTCCTCTGAGCGAACGAGACGGGGAGGGACCTACCTACATAAACTCCCAAGTTTTGATAAACTTGACCAATAAAGTCTCGTTTTCGTTGCAAAACGTTTTCCGTTTGAAGTAAACGGTTTCAGTAAAGAAGAATGCGACTTTTTTTACTGACGCTGTGGGACGTGATATTGCGGAAGATACACACACACGCCACAAATGAACTCTGGTATGGTCAAATGCAATTATTTACACACAAATTGGTAGTCGTATTCGATAGGCTCTTATCAGAGACAATGCTATGAATTCTGTGTGTTATATGACAACCTCAATATTAATAATAAACTAGCCAAACCAAACTAACACGAACCAATACTTGTATCCTGGGAGCAAGACCATAATCGTAATAACCCTCACCTGATTGTCTGGTGAGGTTTAGTCTAACCACAAGGCAGGTAACCACTAGAGCGTTGGACCAGTAACCGAAAGGTTGCTGGGTTGAATCCCTGAGCGGACTAGGTAAACATCTGTCGTTCTACCCACTGTTCCCCGATAGGCCGTCATTGTAAACAAGAGTTTGTTCTTTATTGACATTCCTAGTTAAATAAAGGTTAAAATAATATTGTAAACATTATAACTACTGTATTTTTTTCATAATAAAGACATATGCCGTATGCCTGTCCTACTCGAAAAACGTGTTAGAATCCTATTCAAATGAGGAAGCCCCATTGAAAGTGTTCTTGTCGTGATTTACTTGCCTCTGTTCCATAGAGATAGATACAGGACTCTAGTGCCCAAAAACCGGTCTAAGCATGGGCAGCGCATTTGAAGACTTTCACTATTTTTGAAGTATTCATTGGGCTGTGACTTCTTATGGGTTAAGGAATGAACACATAATTCCATCCAGATCATCAGGAGGGATCAGCCAATGAATTATACTTGTGAGCAAACATTCCATAACTGCAGGTGGCATTCAATCACCAACCTTGGCTTTGTACCTTTTCAAACAACACACCCCAGGTGGCAGTATGCACCCTTTCAGTTCGTTTACTATCTCATAGAAGTAGCAGAAGAACAAAAGTGACTACACTGCCCATGCTCTCACAGACGCCATAATAGGACAGATACAATGTTGCGTCCTCTAACTATCTCTATGCTATGTCGGCCTACACACACAGCAAAGCACGTTGGTGGGTGTGATAACTGCGGGCTGAAGTCTACAGCGGCGCTTGCCTGTCAGTGCCAGTGACGTGGAGAGGCAGAAGTCAAGCAACTCTTCTGATTTCTCAAGACAATAGAAGATTCGAAATTGGTATTTATTGTCGACTTGGCATCGCGGGCAACCTTTAAAAGTGGACCTTATTGCGCCAGCGAACGAAGCACGTGGTGAGTAGCCTTGTTTAAAGAGATTTGTTGATGTAAAAGGCCTACCGGTATCTACTTTTCCGATTTGCGTCACATGTTTCCCCAGTTGTACGTGACAATGTTACGTCAAATCTCAACACATTTCTTCCGAGTAAAGCAATGATGAGTATACCCTATAACAGTGATAATAGCCACCCAACGATACTGCAACGAACGTGCGGTTCATGCCCCGCCCTCTCTCACACCAAAACACTCAGCTGTCACTGTCACTAGCCAGCTTGAGCTGATATTCAGAATCAGATTTAGGAGCAAATTACATTTTAACCTCTTTAATACATGGGAAATCTGTTTATTAAGCCGTTGTGATTCAACGTCTAAAGTAAACAGTCGAATTACATCAATCAGTTGGGCTGAACCCAAGCCATAAGAATGACTTAAAGAGAAGGCGTTTTAGAATATGAAGGCAACTTCAGAAGTTAACGACTTCAGACTGTAAAAAGCTAGCCTGGGAAAGGTAAAGGAGGATACCTAGTTAGTTAGTTGTGCAACTGAATCCAGTTAACTGAAATTTGTCTTCTGCATTTAACCCAACCCGTCTGAATCAGACCAGTCTCTTTAGCCCAAAAATCCTACAAAACCTCATTCGTTTTCCCATAAGCTTTGTCCAGCGAACTATGTGCATACAAAAAGACGCCATTACTATTTCTCTCTATTGAACGTTGAGATTGCTGAAAGGCCAGCTTTTTTGGCAATGACAAGGAGTGGCAAGGAGTGGAATGTTCGCTAAAGAGACTGGTACTCAGACTAGTAAAACGTCTCAAGGCTGAACCCCTGAACATACCACACCTTGTTAGGTAATATAAGATTGTTTTAGGCCAGGTGAAGGTGCTGCAACTCACATTTGCAAGAGGAGCAATAAGTAATTTGGTTACCTAGAGCAACATTTGTATGTGCAACAACTGATATTTTATTTTATAGATTTAAATAGCCAATGTTGTTTATGTATTTAGGCTATGTAAAACATATTGTCACTGTGCACCGATACTTGGATGTTCAAAACTGAAGAATGCTATTCTGGCCTTGTCATTTTGGTCCTTGTAGGCAGTCATGTTTAATTCATTTGTTTCCTATCTTGTCTCTCTCCAGGCTTCACAGGGAGAGGGGAAGATGCAAAAAAGCTTGTCAGTGTATGACAGTCATGGCTCAACATTTGCACCTCTGGTGGTCATCGAGTTGGTTTCGGAAACCAAAGAGGAAGCCATCGCATGGTTACTAAACAGGGTCAGAGACAAGCAGCAAGATGGAGGTACAGTACATTGAGCTTACCTTACCTACTGTATATTGGGAACAGAGATTTGAAGCTTCCCAACAGTTGAAACATTCTTCTCTCCATCGCTTTTCAAATTGCCTCTGCTTCCTCTCTTTTGGCTTTCACTCTATCGTGCTCTCTGAAAGTGAGTGAAACTGATCCAATAACATATCTGAGCCCGTTTCCACAAAGCGTCTCAGAGTAGGAGTGCTGATCTAGGATCTGTTTATAAAATATTATTATGATCTAAATAGCAAAACTGACCCTAGATCAGCACTCCCAGTGTGAGATGCTTTATGAATACGCGCCCTGATGCCACCTCCGATAAGCTATGTGAAAACAAAGCAGGCTGACTATATCACTTATCGTGAAATACTCACTGAAAAGAGCACGGTTCGGTACAATAGTGTGAAAGTCCCTTTTAGTTAATGTATCTATTAACCAGTCAGTCTGGCTCTGTTGATACAACATGGTTGTCCTAGGGTACGTCCCAAAAATGGCACCCTATTCCCTACATAGTGCACTACTTTTGACCTGAGCCCTGGTCAAAAGTAGTGCACTATAAAGGGAATAGGGTGTAATTTGGGATGAACACCTAGTCTATTGATGCCTTCATACCTATCCTGATTCCTCTGCTGTGTTAGGGGCTGAGCTGCTGGTGGAGCAGCTGACTCCAGGGGCCCAGGGCACGGAGAAGGACAACCCCAATGTGTATGTGGTGGGGGCCTCCTGGCAAAGGCTCCTATACGGAGCTGAGGATGTGGGCCTCTTCAAGGAGTTCAACGACGGATCCATGAGAGGCTTCACGTATGCCAACAAGCACAACTTCAAAGAGTTCCAAGGTAATCTAGGGTACAGTACGTCACAAATGGCGCCCTATTCCTTATCGCATAGGGTGCCATTAGTGATGCATACATAGTAAACTGTGAATGTACTATAGATGATGAATAGTATTTTAAATGTTCTGTATTATATTATTACAACTGTATTACTATACAATTACGATACAATGCAATAACTAGATTGATATGTAAATACAGCATGTTTTTAAATAAACATCATTACTACACTAGTGTAAGGGCACGTTATTGTATTGTAAAGTGACTGTAACTGTGTTAATTGTCTGTGTCTCTATACTACAGGTGATGGGGATGGTTTTCTGAGCATGGCTGAGTGTCAATACATCATAAAACATGAACTGGACAACCTGAGGGCCAAGGATGAGGCCCACGTGCCTGGATATCCGAAGATGAAACTGTATCCAGGGAAGTCAGTCAGTAAGTACACCACTGACCCTATGACCTCAGCCACACTGAAACACTGGGTGCACAGTCATCAAACCTGGGTTCAAATAATATACATTTTCTTTCAAATACTCTGAGCCTGCTGCCTGCAATCACAAATACTGGACCATTGAGAAGTGTTAAATCACCACCTGGCCCAACAAATCCCTGTTCCTTTTCCATCATGCTGATGTCAGTCAGGTGTATAGATCTTCTGTATGGCTCAGTCAAGTTCAGCACACATGAAAACCAATACTATTTGAACCCAGGTCTGAAGCCAATTCCATATTTGAAACATAACATACATAATCCTCACATTGTCTCCCCATTTGAACCCAGGTTGAACAATTCCATATTTGAAACATAACATACATAATCCTCACATTGTCTCCCCATCAGAGTCAGAGTCAGCAATAAGGACAATAAATATGCAAATGTTAGTGGATTATTCAAATACGAGATAAGGAGTGAATGCTCTTGCTGAGCAGATAGACTGCTATTCAGCTTAACCAATTGTTTAGAAAAATAATGCAACGTTTTGGAAATAATTTTGTCAAGAAATGACGTGAAATTAAAGCTTTTTATTTTTATACAAATATACTAGTACATATGTGGGTCCCCACCATTGTCTGTATGTTATTGTTTTAGAAAACTAAGCTTTCTCTCATTATGAGGAAAGTTAACAGTTCAAACTCAACTGTTTTCATTGCTCTCAAGTAGCCAATGTTCTCAGTCATTTTTAGCACTTCAGCAACTTAACTAGGGAATTATCTCTCACCAAGAGAGCATAGGCCAGCTTTTCCCAACCCTGGTTCTCCAGTACCCCCAACAGTATACATTTGTTATTGTAGTCCCAGACAAACACACCAGATTCAACTTGTCAACTAATCATCATTGCCTTCATATTCTAAAACTAATCACCCGCAATGAGTTGAATCAGGTGAGTTTGTCTGAGGCTGTAACAACATGTTCTGTTGGAGGTACTGGAGTTGGGGAAACACTGGCATGGGCCACTAGTTCAAGTTTCGTTATGTTTATCTAATAAAGATGGCTCGAATCACATGACAAATAGCGTCAGGAGACTGGGGGGTGTGAATGGACTGACTTCTGTTTTTAATGTAATCTCAGTACGCAGACTGCAATCAAAGGGGATCCTTGTCCAAGTTTTCCCTCTGCATGAGAAGGAGGAACTCAAAAGGCTTTCCTTTTCCTGGTTCAAAAAGATCAAGTTGTCCTTCCAGCCTCTAGGTAAGTTACAGTTGCCATGGCTTGATCATTTGCCCTTTGAATCCTAAGGCTACACAGTATTATCTTAGTGTTATCCATCTCTTTCAATATGACATTCCCTGGAGTATATACAATGATTAGGCTATCGCCATGTACAAGACATGGAACATTCTAAGAACCTTCTAATAGCTTGTTTGTGACTAAATCCTCCCCATGATTCCCCATGGTCCATCCAGATGACATCAGGCACTACTTTGGTGAGGGTATGGCACTCTACTTTGGTTTCCTGGAGTATTTCACCTTGGCCCTGATCCCCATGGCCCTCATAGGGATACCATACTACCTCTTCGACTGGGAGGACTACGACAAGTTCACTGTGTTCGCCGGCTTCAACCTGGTGTGGTGCACGGTGATCCTGGAGTTGTGGAAGCGCCTCAGCGCTTCGCTGGCGTACGGCTGGGGCACCCTGAGCAGGAAGAAAGCCTTCGAGGAGCCGAGGCCGGGCTTCCACGGCGTCTTGGGCGTCAACCCCGTCACGGGGCGGGCGGAGCCGCTCTACTCAAACGCCAAGCGTCAGCTGAGGATCTACCTGGTGTCTGTTCCCTTTGTGCTGCTGTGCCTCTACCTGTCTCTGTACGTCATGATGATCTACTTTGACATGGAGGGCTGGGCCTTGATGATCCATGATGAGGATCCGACCTTCTGGACAGGACTGCTACTTTTTATCCCCAGTATTATCTACGCTGTGGTCATAGAGATCATGAACCTCATATACCGCTATGCTGCAGAGTTCCTCACTGGCTGGGGTGAGTGGGATGGATGGGTGGGTGGGTGGGTGGGTGGATGGGTGGGTGGGTGGGTGGGTGGGTGGGTGAGTGGGATTGGATGGGTGGGTGGATGAATGCATTTTAGCTCATATTTTATCATACATACAATGAAAACAACAGAACACACAAATCATTGAGGCTAAAAATACATTGTCTTAATGCTACAGTGGTGCTTCCTGTGTTCCTCTTGTTCTTTTGCTGACTGTAGGGAGAGTTGTTGACTTGATAGAAGACACACTGTTTATGAAGTCAATGTTATTTTTGCTTTAGAAAACCACAGGCTTGAGTCAACATTTCAAAATCACCTGGTCCTTAAAGTACTGGTGGTGAGTCATACATGAAATTGGTTTGTTTCCATGATCATTTCAAGTTACCATTGATTTTGAAAATCATTTTGTTAACAGTTTACTTGTCATCTTCTCTCCCCAGTTCAACTTCTTCAACTGTTTTGCCTCCCTATTCTACATTGCCTTTGTGATGCAGGATATGGTGCTTCTCAGACAGGTGGGTCACTACCAATGATGTGTATATATACCCTGGATGACTAACAGGGGGCGCTGTGGTGAAGCCACCGCGCAGCCATCTTGGTAACCCTCCTTCATTGGAAACAAGATTTTGGAAGCTATAGAAATGCATGTGTTAATGTCTACATTTGTTTTTGACATGTATATTCTATTACGGACACAAATGCATCATTTAATATTATATGTTAGCAAAACATAAAACAAAACAAAGATATACAAAAAAATCTTAATGTGTGTATATATATATATATATATTTATTTATTTATTTTTTCCTTCTATTGTTACTCTCTCCACTACTACTACAACAACAAAACATCTTAAATACATGTAATTCTGTGCTATTGAATTTCAACAGTGTAGAATTCCATTCATTCCTATAGAGGACTGCTCCCACTGGGGAGAGCCAATATGGCCAACCGGTAGCTTCAAAGCCTCTCAAATGGCCAATACATAGCATCAGCAATCCAGAGTTTATACACATCATTGGTCACTACTAGCCTTTGGCCTTAGATGTTCCGATTCAAGTGATCCATCATTCCAGACATGGACGGCTAGAGGCACTAGCAACAGAGACAGCGATAGATATATAAGGCTCTCACTACTAGCAATATCCCCAATGCTGTTATTGTGTTTCATTTTCTGTCTAAATAGCACTCTATTCCCTATATAGTGCACTACTTTTGACCACAGCCCTCGAGCCCTGGTGTAAAGTAGTGCATTGTAAATGGAAAAGTGTACCATTTGGGATGCAACCAGAGTTGTTTACTGCAGCTACTACTGCTGCTACTTCTGTTGCTGCTACTGCTACTTCTGTTGCTGCTGCTACTTCTGTTGCTTCTGCTATCAATCAATCAAATGTATTTATAAAGCCCTTCTTACATCAGCTGATGTCATAAAGTGCTGTACAGAAACCCAGCCTAAAACCCCAAACAGCAAGCAATGCAGGTGTAGAAGCACAGTGGCTAAGAAAAACTCTCTAGAAAGGCCAGAACCTAGGAAGAAACCTAGAGAGGATCTAGGCTGTGAGGGGTGGCCAGTCCTCTTCTGGCTGTGCCGGGTGGAGATTATAACAGAACATGGCCAAGATGTTCAAATGTTCATAAATTACCAGCAGGGTCAACTAATAATAATCACAGTGGTTTTCGAGGGTGCAACAGGTCAGCACCTCAGGAGTAAATGTCAGTTGGCTTTTCATAGCCGGTCCCTCAGAGTATCTCTACTGCTCCTGCTGTCTCTAGAGAGTAGAAAACAGCAGGTCTGGGACAGGTAGCACGTCCGGTGAACAGGTCAGGGTTCCATAGCAGCACGAGCAGCAGCACGGCCAAGTGGACTGGGGACAGCAAGGAGTCATCATGCCAGGTAGTCATGAGGCATGGTCCTAGAGAGAGGGGGAGAGAGAGAGACTACTATTTCTGCTGTTGCTGCTACTGCAACTACTGCTATTGGTGCTGCTACTACTTACTCTGCTACTGTTATTGGTACTAATGCTACTACTGCTGCTGCTACTACTTATCCTGCTGCTACTACTGCTGCTGCTACTACTTATCCTGCTACTGCTACTATTCGTACTGCTGCTGCTACTAATACTGCTGCTGCTGCTACTAGTGCTGCTGCTACTACAGATACTACTACTACTCATACTACTGTTACTACTACTGTTACTACTGCTGCTACTCATACTACTGCTGCTACTCATACTACTGCTACTACTGCTGCTACTCATACTACTGCTACTATTGCTGCTACTACTCATACTACTGCTACTACTCATACTACTGCTACTACTCATACTACTACTACTGATTCTACTGCTACTACTACTGTTACTACTGCTACTACTCATACTACTGCTGCTACTACTATCTACTATCAATATCCTCTTTTATTTCCTTTCAGAGTCTGGCCACGCTGCTGATAACGTCTCAGATCCTGAACCAGATCATGGAGGCCTTCCTGCCCTACTGGCTCCAGAGGAGGAGGAACAAGAAGGCCCATAAGAGGATGATAAAAACCATGGAAGACAAGGAGCTGCCCCTCTCTGAGCAGGTCAAGCTGGAGGCAGACATGAGCACCTACCTGGTGAGTTGCAGGACTCAAGTTATGGGGGAATGAATGTGTAACTAGGAAGGTTGTGATGAATGTGAATGATACCTTCATGTGCGTTGCACTATCTTTACAATACATTTGAGTCATTTAGCAGACGCTCTCATCCAGAGCGACTTACAGGAGCAATTAGGGTTCATTCCTTGCTCAAGGGTACATCAACAGATTTTTTGCCTAGTCGGATTGGGGATTCGAACCAGCAACCTTTCGGTTTCTGGCCCAACGCTCTTAACCACTGTCTTGATTGGTTTTGCTGTTATGCTTGCCTTTTACACAGAATACCCCCATCAAGTGAAATGTTCCTGCAGTGTTTAGACAAAGACATAGATGAAGAGTCCAGTGGCTGAAGTGGGTATTGTAATGCTCTAGTCTAACCTCATGAATCTGTATAAACTCTGTTGTGTTCTATTAAGGGAACATTTGATGACTACCTGGAGCTGTTCCTGCTGTTTGGCTATGTCAGTCTGTTCTCCTGTGTCTACCCTCTGGCCGCGGTGCTGGTGGTGCTCAACAACGTCACAGAGGTCTACTCGGATGCCTTCAAGATGTGTAAGGTGTTCAAAAGACCCTTCTCTGAGCCTGCAGCCAATATAGGGGTGTGGCAGGTAAGACTGACTTAATAGCTCTTTCTACTCTGTTTAGTTCTCTATAGTACATTTAGTGTGGTTGGTTGGTTTGATGGACTTTATTTGATAATTAAAGGAGATAACGTTTTCAAGGATAAAAAGGTTCATGTCTAACTGTGATTGTTTTGAACTGTGGTGGATAGGAAGGAAAGGGAGACCAGTCAGAGGGGGAAAGTTCCTGTGTTTTCTTTTCTTCCAGCTTGCCTTTGAGGCCATGAGTGTGATCGCCGTGGTGACCAACTGTGCCTTGATTGGCATGTCCCCCCAAGTCAAGTCCTATTTCCCGGAGTCAGAGACACAGCTCATAATGTGGGTGGTGGGCTTCGAGGTACTGTACCATTTTCACACCTCTCACTCTTCACACACAATCTGACTAGACATGTATGCAATCATTTCCTACTAATTTTAAAATCAAATTAAACTTCTTATTTCCAAGATTGTGTCTATTTTGGTGCTTCTTGTGCCTAAATAGAGTTGAAGCAGGCTGGCCAGCAGAATAGAGTTGAAGCAGGCTGGCCAGCAGATGGTGCCAGAGAGTCATAGAATGAGAGCTCCATCCTTGCTGCTTTGGTAGCGTGTGTAAAGATGATGATGACAGGGTGTTTATGTCCTGGCTGTACTGTAGGTCTTGTCTCGTCTCCTCCACTGTGTCTTTGAGTGCAGCTGTAAGCAGGTAAGAGTACAGAGGGTAGGCCAATAGATAGGACCTGTGTTAGTGGGGGAGATATGTGTGGAAGATGCACTGTTAGAGCTTTCAGACCCAGAATAACTCCAGTCAGTCCACGTTTGTTAGGATCACAATTGGGGGAGCTCGTTGTGCAACATCCTCTGCATGCACCTCCAGCCCTCGAGAGAAAATGCTTAAAATAACTAAGACAAAAAAGAGCAGAAGCAGAGGAGAGGTAGTTCATTAGAACAGAATACACTTATTTTAGTAGTCCTTCGAGGCCATTCTAGTGTGTTTTATCTATATGCTAAACAACATTGTATTTTTATGGATTTGAAACGAGGTCATGGATGCATGTTTGGTTGAAAATAGTTTTTGCATTTGTCTACATTTATTGATTTCCTGTCTTTGCACCAGCTAATACAGACCAGCAGCAATACAGACAGAATCATGGACATCAGTAAATACAGTAAATAATCATGGCAGCAGTAAATACAACACACTTGCTGCTACACATACTGTATGTCTCCAGCGCCCAGGGAGTTGCCCTGACCACCCTGTTAGAATGAAGAGCGTGTGTGGCATGTATACTCTGTGCCTGGGCTCTGTGCTCGGCTGCTCAGGCCTTGATGCTGTGTGGTAATATAATGCCGTGACCTCTAACCTCAGTGTCTCAGGCTGAAGTTGGCACGGAGGTGAGCTGCTGCAGAGAGCAGGGTGGATCGGGGCTTATTTTCTTTCTCTCTTGCTCTGTCTCTGCAATCCACCTCACTCTGTAGAACATGTAATGTCACACAAATCTACAGCACGGGGGTTATCACACTGGATTACTGTTTGGTTGTCTGCGCAAGAAAAAGAGAGAGGGATCGTGAGGGAGGGATAAAGAAAACGAGAGAAATAGGAGAGAGCACAAGGTTGCGAGAGAAGGAGAAATGAGGGTAGTAGCTGAGAGAGATGAACCTACCTCACTAGCTTATTGTACATCCAGGCACGTTTCACACTGCTGCCAAGCAGCACATTTCCTGTAGATCTGTGGGTTGGCGTCTCCCTGCCAGATGATTTAGTCCATTACAGACTGGAGCAGCAGAACCAGCCCTGCTATTCAGCATGCAGGGACAGGGTACACACACACTGATCCTTTTCTGGATGCATTGTTTGTTTATGTATTCATTGAACGTTGTCAATACATAATCACCGCAAAATATCTGCCAGAAATTATTTGAGAAATATTCATGAATCACTGATCCACATGATACACTGTGGCAGAGGCTATAAATATCTAGATTCTATTCTATGAATATCTAGATTCTATGAATATCTAGATTCTATTCTATGAGTAGTGCTACAGAGGCAGTCAATGTTGCGCACATATAGCCTGCATCCCAAATGGCACCCTATTCCATATACTCCCCTATGGGCCATGGTAAAATGTAGTGCACTATAGGGAAATAGGGTACCATTTAGAATGCTGCCCTAATAACCAAGCCAGTTACAGGAAGCAGAGCAGGATATGGCTATTAGGGCCTCTAGTGCCTTCTGTCAGGGATGTCAGTCCAGCTCTAAGATACAGAGAACAGGTCTTTCTGAGTCAATCCAGCTCTACGACACAGTGATGTGTTGCTGCTGTACAATACCTCATTTCACCTTTGAGGTGCAGACAGTACTATAGTGCAGTGACTTATGTTGTGGGACCAGACCACTGGATCATATAGGAGGAGAGAGGGAAAAATACTGCCGCCCCCCCCCCCAATTTAAAAAAAAAACATCTGTAGCATCAAATGAAAAAAATGTACCTTGTGGAATTTGATTTCTTCACCACCATATAATGGCGCATTGATAGATCACATGTATGGAAGTTAGCCTATCTTGCATAAGTTTGTGTTTTAAAGGCCATGGACTCCGTCTAGTCAATGCAAAATGTTACGAGGGCCCTTCGGCTCTGTCTCTCTCGCTCTCCTGGCTAGCTGTTCCTCTGTCCTGTCTGTGATTGGCTGGGACTGGGCTCATTGTTGAGCAGGTGATACCTGGGTAATTACTGTACAGCATGGCATACTTCACAGAGCAGTAACCAGGCAACAGGGTAGCCGACCCATGGACACAGACGGTCGGAAGGAGGGGAGAGAGAAGAGAAGGCTAAGGAGCAGGAGTAATTGAAACACTTGATGATGCCTTGGCAGTCAGGGCATCCAGGCCAGGCATTCTCTCCAACCTCTGCCTCTCTGATGCACTGATCCCAGTCTAAGCGGTCACTAGACATTGGATTGATGGAACATTCCTAGATGTAATGATTAGCCGACATGCAAAGATTATTATTATTATTATTATTATTACACCAAGTTTGCACACACTAAAATGCTGTTGTCATTGTCAAGTTGAATGTGTTTGTACATTTGCACAGATTATGTAATAGAGTTATAGTTCATGTTAACTTACCCTTTCATGCATTATCCGTGGACCAAAGCTGACTGACTATACTTTTTAAAATTAGATGGAATAAACATTCCACGGAACAAGGAGAAATCAGGAGGAAATATTTATATTTGACCTTCCATCCTATTCCCAGATAAAGCCTATACTATTTGTGCTAGTAAAACACATCAGTAGTCTTTGTTGTCACTTTTCCATGAGGGTTAAAAAGGCAGGAAGTCAGAGAGCCAATCCCATTTGAAGGTGTTTTTCAGATAATCAGATTATAATCCAGCAGCAGGTTTTCCATGCCCCAGACCCTGGGCACTGCCAGTTGGCATTCCCTGTACCAACCAATCTAATCCCTATATAGCTAGTGCACTAGGTTTGGCAAGGGCCCATAGTGCTCTGGTCAAAAAGTAGTGCACTATGTAGGGAATAGGGTGACATTTGGGATGTGTGCTGTTTACCAACATAATCCCTGAACACTGCATCTAGTGTGGCTTTTACTTTGCTGTTTTGATTTAAATATGTAAATGTATTTCTCGCTATCAAACAGTGACACATTTTTAGAAAATGTTACCTAAGCTCTCTCTGTGTGTGTGTCAGGGTTTCCATTATGAAAATGTGGTGGCAGACATTTGACCTATAGCATTTTCATTTAAGTAACAGACATTTGAGAAATGTACTGGTCCAATATGATTAGAGTGTCTGCCCACGGTGCTCAGAATGACAGAAATCACATTTTAGATGATGGTAATTCATTTTAACAGAACATGCAGGTGGAGGATGCAATGACGTGCGTCCTTACCGCGCACTTTGAATACGTTAGAATAACTGTCCACATTTAACTTTTTCTCAGCCAACGACGACTGACCAACAGCAAAATCACTAGTATATAGTTTCAAGTTCTTAAATAATAAGCTGAGCTCCTCAGTCATGTTTTCTTCGCCTCACATTGTCAACGAAGTCTGTTTTGTTTTTTAACATCCATTGTGAAAGAGAGTTCCTCAGAATTTGAAAAATCTTTCCAACACTCCCGGCCTCGATAATCACCAAGCGTTGGTGTGAAAAAGCGAAATATCATGATCTGATGATCCCATATAGCTAGTGGAAACGTCATTAAAAACACAGCTGCCTGTCCGGAGTTCACCGGCACAGAAACTTCAAGGGGCTGGAATAGGCTAGTTGATACAGTGTTGCAAGTTCCCTATCAACAGCTTTTAGCCAGACCCAGTTGATGATCTGATACAATGTTGCACTTCACTAGCAATATCCTAAATCAAGACAGACAGAAAGGGAGGCAGACAGGCGGAGTAGAGATTAATGTGATTGAAAGAACCAACATTTTCATCAGGATATTTTCTACTGTTTTTATTTGTCAGCTTTAGGCCTATGTAATGTACTTAGTTGATGACGGCAGATATAGCCTATAGGCCAATGCAGCAGTAGGCCTATCTCTGAGTTCAATGCGCTCTTCTTTAGCCACCAATGGATCACAGTGTGTCCATGTGGCGGAGGCTGGCACTCTCGCCTTTTTACATATTTAGCATTTTACTTCAGATTTCTATGATTAACCATGTGACAATGATTTTGAGAAATTACAATTGTATTATTGAAATGAAACTGTTCCATGAAAATGTGCATATAAAAATAATCATAACTGTCACGCAGGTTTTAGAAATGGTAGGATAGATTGTAAACTTCCCCAAACTTGAAACTCAGGAGCTGCCTGTGTGCTTTACTATAACACACGTTAAACAGATTTGTGAACGAGCAAGCGCGTGCAGACATAGGAGGTCCCGTGCCCGCGTACGTCTATCAAAGGCCAGGTTTTGTGCCGAAAATCCCCCCCCCCTGCCAGAACACACCCCCTTCACTTGAACGCGCACACACTCGATTCTTCATTGCTGCGACTTGCTTGCTAGTTGAGATTTCTGATCAGTGAGGCTGCGTTTCATTTTATTTTTTATGTCGGTTTGATCCGGGGGGTGGGCACTAGTAATATCTGCAGTTTTCGGTTTGGCTATTTGTTTCAAGTTTATTTTCTGGCCGAAATCCCCCACCATTTCTAATTTCCTTAATTTTGTGGCTATAGTCAAATACTTTCTGTGGCTTACAACAGTCAAATACTTTCTATAGAACAAACGCACGCCATATGCAACCAAAATTAATAATTAATGTGTGTGTTATATTACAGACAAGGGAGTAAAATGTAGTCAAGCAATAAACATTTCAGAACAACTACTAGTCGAATAAGACATGGGAGAGATGACGAATTTTGGCAAAGAGATTTATTTATAGACTAATACACTTGAAACAAATAGCCAAACCGAAAACTGCAGACATTACTAGATCCTCCCCCGCGATCAAACTGACATATAAAATAAAATGAAACGCAGCCGAATGTGATCAGAAATCTCAACGAGCAAGCAAGTCGCAGCAATGAAGAATTGAGTGTGTGCGGTCTGCTGGAGACCGAAGCAAAAACTTTTTTAATCAGACAAACTCAGCCAACACTGATACACAATCAATTAAAATGACGTCCATAAAATAGTCCTACTATCAGGGGAGACAAATAGAATATGACATCCATCTAAACTGGAGCTGGAAACTGTTGTCCAATAACTAACTTTAAAGTAGCACTGATAGGGTGAATATGCGCAGTGCACACTCACCAGGGATATACTGGTGCCAATAAGATAGACTATAGGCCTACTGTTGTTCGCTCAACTAAAAGACAGATTTGATTATTTTCATTGTCTTCTCTTTACAGCAATAGCCATTTGCTTTCCAAACTATGTTTCCCCACAATTTAATTTATAATTATTGCGATACGGCTTGCTGGTCTTCTACTTTTCGTTGACAGTCGCAACTCAACAATCATCTATTTGATATTTACAACGTGCACAGCCTAAATTGCGCGAGCTGCCTTTCCTTCCGACTTGTAGTCAATGAGATTTAAAACAACAAGACTAGGGAAGCTAATGGTCCTCTGTGGCTAAATCATGATTTAGTTGCCTATTTTGAATGATTTTATTTCTGTATTGTAGGCTAATTAGGCGATATCATTTTGGCAATTTATTTCAATTTACTTAGGGAAAGCTTAGCTTCCCCTAGCATTATGGGCTCGCCACCTATGTCAATCTACTATCCCCCATAGTAAAAAGAATTGACCTATTCTATTGGTCAGCTTGTCGAGAAACAAAATAGCCCAAACAGACCCTGGGACAGTTTTGGGACAATAGAAAAAAAATGTTAAAAAGCAATGACTCTTCTGCAACAGACCAGAACATTTGGCTGAAAAATGTAAAATTGGCCTTTCCAATTTTATTTATTGGCTTTTCAAAAAAAAAAATGTATCCTGAAAGCCGGCTATTACCTGCTAACGGAAACCTGTGTGTGTGGACAGAAACAGAACATCCAGTGACAACTCTGACAGAGGTTTGTCCTGTAATTCACAACCCAGGATGAAATACTAATGACCTGTCTGGGGGATGCATAGAGGATGTCTGGGAGAGGAGAGGACGGTCAGTCAGTCACTCGGTTTGCTCTGTCTGTCCTGGTGATTTATCTCAAATAAAGGTTGACACAGAGGAGAGAGGAAGGGGAGTTGTGATGTATGGTGGAGTAGGAAGTACCTCTGTCTGGACAACAGAAGCTGGGCTGGCACAGCGCTACTGCAGAGGTCAAGTGAAATGTCTGTTTAGCCTGCTGACGATCAAGGACGCAGGTGGAGATGACTTCTTAAGATGAGACATAATGGGAGTGTATGCAGCCCAACTCTACTGCAGACTGTGTGGTCTTGTTAACCACTCTTACTGTGTCATTGGTGTAACAGCCAGAATAGTAGGAGGGTGTCACAGATCCATAACACTAGTGTGCTGACGATATCTGAATTGTGCCTCTGAAATCGTGCCGCAAAACCCCATATGGTTGGTATTTCACAACACGAGTGACAATGAACGGGGGCATGTATCTACTGTAGGTATGGGAAGTGGGAGAGGGGCTATTCTTTTCATGGGGATGAACTGAAATTGAACTCGCACTGTAAATAAAGTGGGCTTGATATTCACTGCAGTGTTAAGGGCCGTCCACACCTAGGACATTAACGAGAATGATAATTTTAGATTTGTATCTTGATAGTTTTTGTTATAGTCATCGTCCTAGGTGTGGGCGGCCCTTAAAGATGGTTATTAGGAAGTGTTTAGTACTATGCCAGAGTCAAGAGATGTCAGAATGTATAGGGAGGTAACCGAAAGGTTGCTGGTTCGAATCCCCTAGCCAACTAGGTGAAAAATCTGTCGGTGCCCTTGAGCAAGGCACTTAACCCTAATTACTCCTGTAAGTCACTCTGGATAAGAGCATCTGCTAAATGACAACAACAAAATAGACCGTTCCTTAGCAGTCCCATCTTGCCTTGGTCCTTTATAATGCTGAAATATGATAACACTGCCTGGTATAATGCAGCTGGCTTTATTTGTTTAGCTCCTAACAACGCTGTCTATCTTTCTCCCTCACGGTTTGCTTTGCCAAAGGGAAATCAGCTATTGTCCTCTGAAGCCACTGTGATGTAGTCTGTGGTGTGTGTTGTTGAAGTCCAGAACCCTTTGTACCCAGTAACTGAATGTCTGATTCTGTCACCATGGTTGTGGTCTTCTATTCTGTAGAGCACGATCAGCCTAGTGCTAGCTCTAGTCATATCTGTGCATTGACTCAGATACTGTGCCCTGAATCCCACCATATTCCCTATTTAGTGCACTACTTTTGACCAGGGCCCATAGGTCACAGTTCAAAAGTAGTACACTATATATGGAATAGGGTGCCATTTGGGACTGAACCTGTGTATTAATGTAGTGTGCATCAGCTCTGTGTGAAGCTGTGCCCCCCTGCTGACTGGCAACTCTATTTACAGCCCTTTGTAGTCCTGTTCAATGCTATTCTTCTACTATATATGGCTCCAGTCTAGTCTTATTGAAGCTACCTACCTGCTGTACTGAATAATCTCTGCAGGCCTGGAGACCTCTCCACAACCCTTCCTGTCTCCTCTGCCCATCAACACCTTGGGTGCGTCCCAAATATCACCATGTTCCCTATATAGAGCATTACTTTTGACCAGGGCCCAGAGGAACAGGTCTCACACCGACCTCGCGGTACATCGAGGAACAGTAGAGGAAACAGTACCTGCCTCGAGAGATCAATAAACGGAAATTGGATTCGAGCTGAAGTAACTTGGTATGAATCATCTTGAAGTAATCATTCATTCTCATGTGGGAGACGTGCCACCTCTTTCTGCATTAGTCTCATATCCTTATAGAACACACAGTC
This sequence comes from Oncorhynchus masou masou, assembly GCF_036934945.1. Taxonomy (NCBI): domain Eukaryota; kingdom Metazoa; phylum Chordata; class Actinopteri; order Salmoniformes; family Salmonidae; genus Oncorhynchus; species Oncorhynchus masou. The sequence goes on from NW_027008675.1 coordinate 77,538, forward strand.
TGCTGCCAGACTCTGGCCTGTCACATTGTGTGAATGCACGGTGCTCCATGAGGCTCATTGTCACTCTGCAGTTGGCTGTCCCAAGGGTTACTGCATAACCATGTCTCAGCAACATGTCGAAGTGTTTATGGCAAGCCACCAATGGCCGCCTTTCAGACAAGATCTATTCACAAACCCCCGACGTGAAAAGTTGGATTAAGAAATTCTGTTCATGCCGCTTCACAGAATAAATTGTAAAAAAATGACTCCCGATCAGTTGGAATCAAGGTTGATTGAAATGCTAATTTGCTAAATGAACAAGGCAGTGCAGTTCTGGCCCCAGCTACATGGGGTGAATACTGAGCAGAGGGGATTTTGGTACAAAAGGCCACAGATTGCCATGCTAGCACTTACAGGTACTGTCTCAATTCACACCTCTGCACTGTTTAGAGCATCATAGAGAAGTAGTTTGATATTGAGTCAGGACCTCAAGATGAAATGTACCCCTTTCAACTAACATTTGCATTTGTTAGTGTTCTTTGGTTTTCCAACGTGTGCCAAGCCAACCCTATCTCTCTAAATGCCCATAAACTCCTACTGTCAAGTACCAATCAGCTAAAAGGCTGTGGTGTTTTTAATGTTGCATTTCAATCAGTGTAACAACCTCAGTCAGCGTTGAGGCCAGACAGACTGGACTCCCTTCGCCCTTTTACATTCGCTATACTGTTTATTCTACTACTTAGCTCACAATCTGCATCCCAAATGGCTCCCTTTTCCCTACATTGTGCACTACCCCTGAGAGGCCCTGGTCAAAAGTAGTGTACTATTAAGGTATTATGTTGCCAATTGGGATACACAATTGTCTGTAATAAAGTAGTGTACGGCTGAAGGACTGAGAGAGAGGGAGCGCCACACACACCTCCCCATCCTTCTAGCCCAAACCACCCATCTGAAGAACACTTTCCATAGGAGAAAATCAGCTGTAATAACAGTGTTTGGAAGTTTTCAGTCGACAACATTTGTCAGGCCTAACATGTATGAAGCCTTTTACTGTGATGAAAGCGGTGGCTGAATCCGATGGAATTTCGTCTGGCACATACTGATGAGGTACAGCGTGTTGTGGCAGCTGGCAATTCTCCAGCAATGACAGACCTGCTTTGCATAGCAGTGTGTTGGCATCGATTCAGAGTAATAAAGCTGGTTTCTGGTCATGCAGTTTGAAATACGCTTCTCTCGGCCGTAAAAAAATGTATTGAGAAAAAAATGATGTATGTGTTGGATATTGGTCAGGTTGCTACCTCTCTCTCACACCTTATCTTACCTCACCTCACCTCAGAGGGGCTGTGAAGATAACAGGTGTGCTCTTTGCCACAAGAGTCGTCCTCCTCACCCCACTTCCCCTTTGTCTGCTGTTCATCTGTCTCCTCCAATCACCTCAGAGGGAGGAGGGTGGGCCAGTGTTGTACTGGGGGGCCAGTGTTGTACTGGGGGGCCAGTGTTGTACTGGGGGGCCTGTGTTGTACTGGGGGGCCAGTGTTGTACTGGGGGGCCTGTGTTGTACTGGGGGGCCAGTGTTGTACTGGGGGGCCAGTGTTGTACTGGGGGGCCTGTGTTGTACTGGGGGGCCAGTGTTGTACTGGGGGGCCTGTATTCACAGCACTCTCTTCTCTCTTCCTTTTGAGAGATTGGGATTGTATTTTCAGCAAAGCCCTCTTGCCTGTCTTTACCATTACAGTTTAATATTGAGCTCCAGTGAACTGCTTAGGGGCTGATTTAAAGAGTTCGGGTCCAGAAGGGTCTTCAGCTTCTTAACTCTCACACAGAATAATCAGCAGGGTCTTACTGCATGTTTGTCACCCTGTAGTCTCCTGTTTTGCTTGCAGTATTTCAAGACATTCTTTGATTATCTGGTCCTTAGTTAAGAGGCATGATCTCTTAAATGGTAACCCTTTCAGCATTATATCTGGTAAAATAACAGAATAATTATTTTTATTTTATTTTTTTATTTATGGTTTGGCGTGTTTATGGTTGTACGGGTTCATTCGTACTTTTACCTGACGCAGGTTTCACGTGAAAACAGGACTGTTTTCAGACTGTGTGGGTCAGGTCAGCTGCTTGTTGTTAGCCTCGCTCTGAGAAGGAATGGAGCTAGTTCTGAAAGAACAGGGAATGTTCTGGTTAACTTGACTGACATTGTTGTCCCATTGGGGAAACGTTGTTGCAGTATCATGTACGTGTTTAAATACAGTAGACTACAAATGACAATACAAAATTCACAAGTTCCATCCAGCATATACAGATGAAAGAAGACCAGCCTGGTAGATAGGAACATTAACCAGCTGTTTAGAGGGATATCACACCTGACACCAATGATTGTCTAGTTTTGTAATGTCAATGATTGGACACCGGTCGGTGATGGTGTTTGTTTGTCTCCAGAGCAGTTTAGATTGTGTTGTGACATTTCACTTCAGCAGCGTATCATGTTGCATCTGT
>NW_027008676.1:0-34014 GCF_036934945.1 Oncorhynchus masou masou
TGAACCCCGTTACATATCGGAGGCCAGCCGGCTTATACCATCCATCGGCTTATACCATACATATCGGAGGCCAGCCGGCTTACACCATCCATTGGATACTGGATTCCCGCCGGGTGCAGCGGTCCTGGCAGTTTCTGGTGGACTGGGAAGGCTAGGGTCCCGAGGAGCGCTCCTGGGTTCCTGCCAAAGACATACTGGACCCTGACCTCATTCGACAGTTCAGGGCCCTCCACCCTGAGAAGCTGGTAGGAACGTTAGGAGCCGTTCCTAGGGGGAGGGGTTCTGTCAGGATTTGGCCAGGATTGTTCCGGTTTTGGCCACTAGATGCCCCCATTGTGCTTTTTGACCCTTTTGTTTTCCCTTGTTTCCAGTTTTTACTTGCACCTGTGCCTCGTTTCCCTTGAATGTATTTGAACCCTTAGTTTTCCTCAGTTCTTCGCTCTGTGTTTGAATGTTAGCACCCAGCCCCAGCGATGCTGTGAACATTTGTTGCTCCAGTTGGACTCTCTTGTGGTACTCTGTTTTTGTTCTCGTTTATTTATTTTTGATTATCTTTTGAGGCTTTTTTCTGCTGTACCTACCACCTTGTGAATTTACCTTTTGACTTGGAGGATTACCTTTTTCTCTTGGAATTACTTTTGACGTTGTGGATGTATATTTTTGCCTGAAGAACTTTCCTTTTTACTTTATTAAAACACCGTCTCAAGTACTGCTGTGCCTGCCTCACCTTCTGGGTTCTGCCAACTATTAGTGGCTCAGTTTGCTAAGGGACTGTTTCTCACACCAGAGACCCGAGTTTGTAACCGAGTCTTGACACTCCCAATAACATCCTGGCAATAATGTATGTATTTATATGTTATTGCTACACTCCCAATAACATCTGCTAACCATGTGTATGTGACCAATAAAATGGTATTTTATTTGAAGTAAAACTGCAAAAATTTTGCTTTAGGTTTGGGACAAAGAGTGGGAACCACTCTCCGTATTTTCAAGAATAGTGGTGGCTGTAGCATGTCATGGCTATACTCGTGAAACTCCCCATCCCGGATCCGGGATCGTGAATAAAGCCTCAGGCTCATTAGCATAACGCAACGTTAACGATTTCTGAAAATCGCAAATAAAATGAAAATAATGCGCCTGCTCTAAAGCTTAGCCTTTTCTTAACAACACTGTCATCTCAGATTTTCAAAATATGCTTTTGAACCATAGCTATTCACTAATTTGTGTAAGAGTATGCTAAGCTAGCTTAGCATTTTGAGTAGCATTTAGCACGCAACATTTTCACAAAAACCAGATAACCAAATAAATAAAATCATTTACCTTTGAAGAGCTTCGGATGTTTTCAATGAGGAGACTCTCAGTTACATAGCAAATGTTCAGTTTTTCCTGAAAGCATCTTTGTGTAGGAGAAATCGCTCCGTTTTGTACATCACATTTGGCTACCGAAACGAACCGAAAATTCAGTCACCAACAACGTCAAACTTTTTCCGAATTAACTCCATAATATCGACCGAAACATGGCAAACGTTGTTTGGAATCAATCCTCAAGGTGTTTTTCACATATCTCTTCATTGATATATCGTTCGTGGAAGCCTGCTTTCTTCTCTGAATTCCATGGAAAAATACTTGCAGCTGAGGTTTGCGCACCAATTTCGGCGCAGGACACCGGGCGGACACCTGGTAAATGTGGTCTCTTATGGTCAATCTTCCAATGATATGCCTACAAATATGTCACAATGCTGCAGACACCTTGGGGAAACGACAGAAAGGGCAGACTCATTCCTCTCGCATTCACAGCCATATAAGGAGACAATGGAAAACGGAGCCTCAAAAATCCTGCTCATTTCCTGGTTGCCGTTTCATCTTGTTTTTGCCTGTAGCTCACGTTCTAGGGCACGCACAGAAAATATCTTTGCAGTTATGGAAACGTCAGAGTGTTTTCTTTCCAAAGCTACCAATTATATGCATAGTCGAGCATCTTTTTGTGACAAAATATTGCGCTTAAAACGGGCACGTCTTTTTATCCAAAAATGAAATAGCGCCCCCAGAGTTTCAAGAAGTTAAGAACTGGCAAGTTTTTCAGGTTAAAAAATAAACGTAATGGAGCTAAGCACGCAAAATCCTAGAGGAAGACTTGGTTCAGTCTGCTTTACACCAGACACTGGGAGATGAACTCACCTTACAACAGGACAATAGTCTAAAACACATGGCCGAATCTATACTGGAGTTGATTACAAAGAAGACAGTGGATGTTCTTGAGTGGCCGCGTTACAGTTTTGACTTCAATCTGAAAATGTCAACAACCAATTTGACAGAGCTTGAATATTTTTGAAAATAATAATAATTACAAAAATATGTTCTACAGATTTTTCACCTTGACGGCTCCTGTATTCGAACCAGTAACCTTGCACAATCCAGGTGTGGAAAGCTCTTAGACTTAGGTAATGTCTTGGTTCGCCGGATCTTTCTCTGTGGCATGGAAAGGGATTTGGGCCTTTTCGCGGCACGCTTGTAAGGCTCGGATTGTCCAAAATGGTTCTGACAAGTCTCATACTGTTGTCCTTATTTGTAGTTTTCCGGTATCTGGTGATTGTCATGTAGTCCTGAACAGAACTACAGAGTTTATTTTCCATCCATTCGCTCCTGAAGATGCTTATTTGAAGATAGGTACCCAGTGAGTTTATGAGAGTAGCGTAATACGAGTGTTTGAGCAGAGTAGTAGGACAGTACTACTTACATTTTCTTTCAAAGACACTTTACTTGGGACTGCTAATGAGCCATTTGTCCGGAAGGTGAGTGTATTGTCTCTACCTACTGTTGAGATTGAAAATTCAGACCACTTTAAAAGTGTAGCTGAAGCTTCACGCTTTCTGGTCTGGAATGTTCATTTCATTACCCATCATTTATGCAGCTAGTTCGAAAGAAGCGGTTCCGTCAGGCTGACACTCTCTCTGACCTCACTTGCACTTGCAAAGTTTATGTAAAACAATTATCTCTTATAGTTTCTCAAATCACATTCCTCTCTTAAAACCTTTTACTGGATAGGGGCAGCATTTTCACTTTTGGATGAATAACGTGCCCAGAGTGAACTGCCTCCTACTCTGTCCCAGATGCTAATATATGCATATGATTATTAATTGGATAATTGAATATATGCATATTATTATTAATTATATCCAATTATTATTGGATAGAAAACATTCTGAAGTTTCTAAAACTGTTTGAATGATGTCTAAGAGTATAACAGAACTCATATGGCAGCCGGAAACCTGAGAAAAATCCAACCAGGAAGTGGGATATCTGAGGTTTGTAGTTTTTCAAAGCTTGGCTGACTAAATACAGTGTCTATGGAGTCAAGTTGCACTTTCTACGGCTTCCACTAGATGTCAACCGTCTTTAGAAACTGGTTTGAGGATTCTACTATAAAGGAGGGTCTCATGATAACTGTTTGAGTCATGGGTCTGGCAGAGTGTCTTAGGCTTGTGACGCGCGCTCCCGACAGAGTTAGCTCTTGTTCCAGTGCTTGTGTTCAGACATAGGAATTCTCCGGTTGGAACATTATTGATGTTTTATGAACTTCTTAGAGATAGGGGGCAGCATTTCCACTTTTGGATAAATAGCGTGCACAATTTCAACTTCCTGCTACTCATGCCAGGAATATATTATATGCATATGATTAGTAGGTGTGGATGGAAAAGTTTCTAAAACTGGTTCAATCATGTCTGTGACTATAACAGAACTTATGTAGCAGGCAAAACCCCAAGGAAAAACTGTTCAGAATTGTAAAAAAAATTTCCTCTGACAGTCCCCTCAGTTGTCTTTGCCAAGGGAAATTAGATAGCGCCCATTATACAGTTCCTACGAATTCCACAGGATGTCACCAGTCTTTGGAATTGGGTTGAAGTTAATCATTGGTGAAACAAAGAAGAGGCACATCCTGGAACAACTTTACACTGTTGAGAGTTACGCAAGAGGGAAAAAGGGGCATGTTTTGTTTACTTTCTCTATCGAATACAGTTTGCCCTGTCGACATTTTGATCGATTATTAACGTTTAAAATACCTAAAGTTGTATTACAAAAGTAGTTTGAAATATTTTGGCAAAGTTTATAGGCAACTTTTGAAATGTTTTGTAGTGACGGTGTGTTTTGAAAGCTGTTTTTTTCCAGATCAAACCTGCTTTATAAATGGACATTTTGGGTATACATGACTAGAATTAATTAACCTGTTGATGCCTAGCTATTTCATTTTTGGATGAAAAACGTTCGTTTTAAACAAGATATTTTGTCACAAAAAGATGCTCGATCATGCATATAATTGATAGCATTCGAAGAAAACACTCTGACGTGTCCAGAACTACCAATATATTTCTGTGCGTGCCTCAGAACGTGAGTTTGTGGCAAAACCAAGATGAGATGGCATCCAGGAAATGAGCAGGATTTTGAGGCTCTGTTTTCCATTGTCTCCTTATATGGCTAGAATGCGAGAGAATGAGCCTGCCCTTTCTGTCGTTTCCCCAAGGTGTCTGCAGCATTGTGATGTATTTGTAGGCAGATCATTGGAAGATTGACCATAAGAGACCACATTTACGGTGTCCGCTCTCGGTGTCCTGCGCGAAATTGGTGCGCAAAAAGTCACCTGCCAGTATTTTTCCATGGGACACAGAGAGAGGGAAAGCAAGCTTCCACGAACTGCATATCAATGAAGAGATATGTGAAAAAACACCTTGAGGATTGATTCCAAACAACGTTTGCCATTTTTCGGTCGATATTATGTAGTTAATCCGGAAAAAGTTTTACGTTGTAGGTGACTGAATTTTGGTTCAAGCTTCAAGCCAGACGCAATGTAGAAAACGGAACGATTTCTCCTACACACAGACGCTTGAGGAAAAACTGCGATTTGGTATGTAACTGAGAGCCCCCTCATTGAAAACATCAGAAGCTCTTCAAAGGTAAATGATTTTATTTATTTGGTTATCTGGTTTTTGTGAAAATGTTATACAATGTTACTCAAAATGCTATGCTAGCTTTGCATACTCTTACACAAATTAGTCAATTTCTATGGTTCAAAAGCATATTTTGAAAATCTGAGATGACAGTGTTGTTAAGAAAAGGCTAAGCTTGAGAGCAGACGCATTATTTTCATTTTATTTGCGATTTTCAGAAATCGTTAACGTTGCGTTATGCTAATGAGCCTGAGGCTTTAGTCACAAACCCGGATCCGGAATGGGGAGTTTCAAGAAGTTCAAAAAAGGACCAATTGTGATGTTTATGGGACATATTGGAGTGCCAACAAAGAAGCTCGTCAAAGGTAATGCATGTTTTATATTTTATTTCAGCGTTTTGTGTAGCGCCGGCTACGCTCATTCTTTTGTTTACATCTCGTTCAGGTGGTTCAGGGGGGTGCATGCTATCAGATAATAGCTTCTCATGCTTTCCCCGAAAAGCATTTTTAAAATCTGACATGTTGGCTGGATTCATAACGAGTGTAGCTTTAATTGAGTACCCTGCATGTGAGATTTAATGAAAGTTTGAGTTTTATCGCATTTTATTTGAATTTGGCGCTATGCATTTCCCGAGGCTATTGGCCACTTGAGACGCTAGCGTCTCACTATCCCTAAGAGGCTGTAAGAACATCCTAAAGATTGATTCCACACATCGTTTGACTTGTTTCTACGACTTGAAACCAAACTTTTCCAGTTTTTGTCTGGACAAAGTGATCGCGCCTCATGAAGATGGATTACTGGGCTGAACACGCTAACAACAAGTGGCTATTTGGACATAAATTATGGCGTTTATGGAACTTTATGGAACAAATCAGTCATTTATTGTCGAAATGGGATTCCTGGGAGTGCCTTCTGATGAAGATCATCAAAGGTAAGTGAATATTTATAATGTTATTTCTAACTTCTGTTGATGTCACGCCTTGGTCTTAGTATTTGTGTTTTAGTTTATTAGTTAGTCAGGCCAGGGTGTGACATGGGTTTATTGTTTGTTGTATTCTTAGTGGGGTTTTTTAGTTATTGGGATTGTAGCTTATTAGGGGTGTGTGTTACTTAGGTTTGGCTGCCTGAGGCGTTTCTCAATCAGAGTCAGGTGATTCTCGTTGTCTCTGATTGGGAACCGTATTTAGGTAGCCTGGGTTTCGCTTTGTATTTCGTGGGTGATTGTTCCTGTCTCTGTGTTAGTTTCACCAGTCAGGCTGTAATAGGTTTCACGTTCCGTTTGTTGTTTTGTATTTATTAGTTATTTCATGTATAGTTTGTTTGTTTGTTTCACTAATAAACATGAGTAACCTACACGCTGCATTCGGTCCGACTTTCTTGCGACAAACGAAGAACGCCGTTACAGAATCACCCAACACACTCGGACCGAGCAGCGTGTTAACAGGCAGGAGCTACACGAGAGGCAACAGAAGCAGCTTCAGTGGGAGAGGCTACACCATTTGGAGAATTGGACATGGTAGGAGGAACTGGACGGAAAAGGACCCTGGGCTCAGCCTGGTGAATATCGCCGCCCCAAGGAGGAATTAGAAGCGGCTAAAGCGGAGAGGCGCTGGTATGAGGAGGCTGCACGGCGATGTGGATGGAAGCCCGAAAAGCAGCCCCAAATATTTATTGGGGGGGGCTATCAGGGAGTATGGCTGCGTCAGGTAGGAGACCTGCGCAATCTCCCTGTGCTTACCGGGGGTCTAGAGAGACCGGGCAGGCACCGTGTTATGCAGTGGTGCGCACGGTTTCCCCAGTGCGGTGCATAGCCCGGTGCGGTATATTTCAGCTCCGCGTATCGGCCGGGCTAGATTGAGCGTCGAGCCAAATGCCATGAAGCCGGCTCTACGCATCCGATCCCCAGTGCGTCTCCTTGGGCCGGCTTACATGGCACCAGCCTTGCGCTCGGTGTCTCCGGTTCGCCTACATAGCCCAGTGCGGGCTATTTCTCCTCACAGCACTGGCAGGGCAACCGAGAGTATTCAACCAGGTAAGGTTGGGCAGGCTCGGTGCTCAAGAGCTCCAGTGCGCCTGCACGGTCCGGTCTATCCAGTACCACCTCCACACCCCAGCCCTCCGGTAGCAGCTCCCCGCACTAGGCTTCCTGTGCGTGTCCACGGCCCAATACCACCAGTGCCAGCACCACGCATCAGGCCTACAGTGCGCCTCGCCTCTCCTGCCCTGTCGGAGCCTTTCTCCTCTCCAGCGCTGCCGGAGCCTCCTGCCTGTTCGGAGCAGCTAGAGCTGCCAGTCTGCAAGGAGCTGCCAGTCTGCATGGAGCAGCCAGAGCTGTCAGTCTGCATGGAGCAGCTAGAGCTGCCAGTCTGCAAGGAGCTGCCAGTCTGCAAGGAGCTGCCAGTCTGCATGGAGCAGCCAGAGCTGCCAGTCTGTTCGGAGCAGCCTGAGCTGGTAGTCTGCATGGAGCAGCCTGAGCTGCCAGTCTGCAAGGAGCTGCCAGTCTGCTTGGAGCAGCCAGAGCTGCCAGTTTGCATGGAGCAGCTAGAGCTGCCAGTCTGCAAGGAGCTGCCTGTCTGTATGAAGCAGCCAGAGCTGCCAGTCTGCATGGAGCAGCTAGAGCTGCCAGTCTGCAAGTAGCTGCCAGTCTGCATGAAGCAGCCAGAGCTGTCAGTCTGCATGGAGCAGCTAGAGCTGCCAGTCTGCAAGGAGCTGCCAGTCTGCATGGAGCAGCCAGAGCTGCCAGTCTGCATGGAGCAGCTAGAGCTGCCAGTCTGCAAGGAGCTGCCAGTCTACATGGAGCAGCTAGAGCTGCCAGTCTGCAAGGAGCTGCCAGTCTGCATGGAGCAGCCAGAGCTGCCAGTCTGCATGGAGCAGCCAGAGCCGCCAGTCAGCATGGAGCAGCCAGAGCCGTCAGTCAGCATGAAGCAGCCAGAGCCGTCAGTCTGCCAGGATCCGCCAGACAGCCAGACTCTTCCAGATCTGCCAGTCAGCCAGAATCTTCCAGTCAGCCAGACTCTTCCAGATCTGCCAGTCAGCCAGACTCTTCCAGATCTGCCAGTCAACCAGACTCTTCCAGATCTGCCAGTCAACCAGACTCTTCCAGATCTGCCAGTCAACCAGACTCTTCCAGATCTGCCCGTCAGCCAGACTCTTCCAGATCTGCCAGTCAACCAGACTCTTCCAGATCTGCCAGTCAACCAGACTGTTCCAGATCTGCCAGTCAACCAGACTCTTCCAGATCTGCCAGTCAGCCAGACTCTTCCAGATCTGCCAGTCAGCCAGACTCTTCCAGATCTGCCAGTCAACCAGACTCTTCCAGATCTGCCAGTCAACCAGACTCTTCCAGATCTGCCAGTCAACCAGACTCTTCCAGATCTGCCAGTCAGCCAGACTCTTCCAGATCTGCCAGTCAACCAGACTCTTCCAGATCTGCCAGTCAACCAGACTCTTCCAGATCTGCCAGTCAACCAGACTCTTCCAGATCTGCCAGTCAGCCAGACTCTTCCAGATCCGCCAGTCAGCCAGGATCTGCCAGATCTGCTAGTCAGCCAGGATCCGCCAGTCGGCCAGGATCTGCCAGTCAGTCAGGATCCCCCAGTCGGCCAGGATCTGCCAGTCAGCCAGGATCTGCCAGTCAGCCAGGATCCGCCAGTCAGCCAGGATCCGCCAGTCAGCCAGGATCTGCCGGATTCAACTGCCTGGCTGGGCTTCTTATCAGTACTGGGCTTCTTCTCAGTCCCGAGCTGCCCCTCAGTCCCGAGCTGCCTCAGTCCCGAGCTGCCCCTCAGTCACGAGCTGCTCCTCTGTTATGTAGGGTTCTGGGTGAGGACTATTCGGCCATGGTCGGCGGTTAGGGTGGATTATCCATGGACGCGAAGGGGAGGAACAATGACATTTATGAAGTGGGGTCCACGTCCGGAGCCGGAACCGCCACCATGGACAGACGCCCACCCGGACCCTCCCTATGGTTTTGAGGTGCGTTCGGGAGTCCGCACCTTGGGGGGGTTCTGTCACGCCTTGGTCTTAGTATTTTGTGTTTTAGTTTATTAGTTAGTCAGGCCAGGGTGTGACATGGGTTTATTGTTTGTTGTATTCTTAGTGGGGTTTTTAGTTATTGGGATTGTAGCTGATTAGGGGTGTGTGTTACTTAGGTTTGGCTGCCTGAGGCGTTTCTCAATCAGAGTCAGGTGATTCTCGTTGTCTCTGATTGGGAACCGTATTTAGGTAGCCTGGGTTTCGCTTTGTATTTCGTGGGTGATTGTTCCTGTCTCTGTGTTAGTTTCACCAGTCAGGCTGTAATAGGTTTCACGTTCCGTTTGTTGTTTTGTATTTATTAGTTATTTCATGTATAGTTTGTTTGTTTGTTTCACTAATAAACATGAGTAAGGTACACGCTGCATTTCGGTCCGACTTTCTTGCGACAAACGAAGAACGCCGTTACAGTTGACTCCAAAATGGCGAATATTTCTCTTGGTGGATTGGGCTCTCAGTGCCGTACTCAGATTATGCTTTTTCCGTAGAGTTTTGGAAATCTGACACAGCGGTTAAATTAAGGAGAAGTCTGTCTTAACAAAAACACTTTCAGAATTGTTCATATTAAATGCACAACACATAGGATGGAAACTTCATACAGTTGAAGTCGGAAGTTTACATACACCAAACTCAGTTTTTCAGAATTCCTGACATTTAATCTTAGTAAAAATTCCATCCTTGTCTTAGGTCAGTTAGTATAACCACTTTATTTAAAGAATGTGAATTGTCAGAATAATAGTAGAGAGAATGATTTATTTCAACTTTTATTTCTTTCATCACATTCAAAGTGGGTCAGACATTTACATACACTCAATTAGTATTTGGTAACATTGTCTTTAAATTGTTTAACTTGAGTCAAATGTTTTGTGTAGCCCTCCACAAGCTTCCCAAAATAAGTTGGGTGAATCTTGGCCAATTCCTCCTGGCAGAGCTGGTGTAACTGAGTCAGGATTGTAGGCCTCCTTGCTCGCACATGTTTTTCAGTTCTGCCCACAAATTGTCTATAGGATTCAGGTCAGGGCTTTGTGATGGCCACTCCAATACCCTGACTTTGTTGAACTTAAGCCATTTTGCCATAACTTTGGAAGAATACTTGGGGTCATTGTGCATTTGGAAGACCCATTTGTGACCAAGCTTTAACTTCCTCACTGATGTCTTGAAATATTGCTTCAATATATACACATAATTGTTTTTCCTCATGATGCCATATATTTTGGGAAGTGCCCCAGTCCCTCCTTCAGTAAAGCACACCCACAACATGATGCTACCACCCCTGTGCTTCACAGTTGGGATGGTGTTCTTCGAGCTTGCAAGCCTCCCCTTTTCCTCCAAATATTTATTTATTTATTTTATTTCACCTTTATTTAACCAGGTAGGCAAGTTGAGAACAAGTTCTCATTTACAATTGCGACCTGGCCAAGATAAAGAAAGGCAGTTCGACACATACAACGACACAGAGTTACACATGGAGCAAAACAAACATACAGTCAATAATACAGTATAAACAAGTCTATATACGATGTGAGCAAATGAGGTGAGATAAGGGAGGTAAAGGCAAAAAAAGGCCATGGTGGCAAAGTAAATACAATATAGCAAGTAAAACACTGTAATGGTAGATTTGCAATGGAAGAATGTGCAAAGTAGAAATAAAAATAATGGGGTGCAAAGGAGCAAAATAAATAAATTAAATACAGTAGGGAAAGAGGTAGTTGTTTGGGCTAAAATATAGGTGGGCTACGTACAGGTGCAGTAATCTGTGAGCTGCTCTGACAGTTGGTGCTTAAAGCTAGTGAGGGAGATAAGTGTTTCCAGTTTCAGTGCTTTTTGTAGTTCGTTCCAGTCATTGGCAGCAGAGAACTGGAAGGAGGAGGCGGCCAAAGAAAGAATTGGTTTTGGGGGTGACTAGAGAGATATACCTGCTGGAGCGTGTGCTACAGGTGGGAGATGCTATGGTGACCAGCGAGCTGAGATAAGGGGGACTTTACCTAGCAGGTTCTTGTAGATGACATGGGTTTGGCGACGAGTATGAAGCGAGGACCAGCCAACGAGAGCGTACAGGTCGCAATGGTGGGTAGTATATGGGGCTTTGGTGACAAAACAGGTTGCACTGTGATAGACTGCATCCAATTTGTTGAGTAGGGTATTGGAGGCTATTTTGTAAATGACATTGCCAAGGTTGAGGATAGGTTAGGATGGTCAGTTTTACAAGGGTATGTTTGGCAGCATGAGTGAAGGATGCTTTGTTGCGAAATAGGAAGCCAATTCTAGATTTAACTTTGGATTGGAGATATTTGATATGGGTCTGGAAGGAGAGTTTACAGTCTAACCAGACACCTAAGTATATATCCCATTTAGCAGACGCTTTTGTCCAAAGCGACTTACAAGTCGGCTGGGGCCACTACTTTTTTTTTTTTTTACGTATGGGTGGCCCCAGCGGGAATCGAACCCACGACGCTTGGCGTTGCAAGCGCCATGCTCTACCGACTGAGCCACACAGGACCCGATTGGGTATTTGTAGTTGTCAACTTATTCTAAATCAGAGCCGTCCAGAGTAGTGATGTTGGACAGGCGGGTAGGAGCGGGTAGCGATCGGTTGAAAGAGCATGCATTTAGTTTTACTTGTATTTAAGAGCAATTGGAGGCCACGGAAGGAGAGTTGTATGGCATTGAAGCTTGCCTGGAGGGTTGTTAACACAGTGTCCAAAGAAGGGCCAGAAGTATACAGAATGGTGTCGTCTGCGTAGAGGTGGATCAGAGACTCACCAGCAGCAAGAGCGACCTCATTGATGTATACAGAGAAGAGAGTCGGTCCAAGAATTGAACCTTGTGGCACCCCCATAGAGACTGCCAGAGGTCCGGACAGCAGACCCTCCGATTTGACACACTGAACTCTATCAGAGAAGTAGTTGGTGAACCAGGCGAGGCAATCATTTGAGAAACCAAGGCTGTCGAGTCTGCCGATGAGGATGTGGTGATTGACAGAGTCGAAAGCCTTGGCCAGATCAATGAACACGGCTGCACAGTAATGTTTCTTATCGATGGCGTTTAAGATATCGTTTAGGACCTTGAGTGTGGCTGAGGTGCACCCATGACCAGCTCTGAAACCAGATTGCATAGCAGAGAAGGTATGGTGAGATTCGAAATGGTCGGTAATCTGTTTGTTGACTTGGCTTTCGAAGACCTTAGAAAGGCATGGTAGGATAGATATAGGTCTGTAGCAGTTTGGGTCAAGAGTGTCCCCCTTTGAAGAGCTGCTTTTCAATCTTTGGGGATCTCAGACGACACGAAAGAGAGGTTGAACAGGTTAGTAATAGGGGTGGCAACAATTTCGGCAGATAATTTTAGAAAGAAAGGGTCCAGATTGTCTAGTCCGGCTGATTTGTAGAGGTCCAGATTTTGCAGCTCTTTCAGAACATCAGCTGATAGGATTTGGGAGAAGGAGAAATGGGGAAGGCTTGGGCGAGTTGCTGTGGGGGGTGCAGTGCTGTTGACCGGGGTAGGAGTAGCCAGGTGGAAAGCATGGCCAGCCGTAGAAAAATGCTTATTGAAATTCTCAATTATGGTTTTTGCTATCTAACTGAGAGTCTCGTCATTGAAAACATCCAAAGTTCTTCAAAGGTAAATTGTTTTATTTGAATGCTTTTCTTGTTTTTGTGAAAATGTTGCCTGCTGAATGCTAGGCTTAATGCTATGCTAGGCTATCAATACTCTTACACAAATGCTTGTGTAGCTTTGGTTGAAAAGCATATATTGAAAATCTGAGATGACAGTGTTGTTAACAAAAGGCTAAGCTTGTGTTTCAATATATTTATTTCATTTAAATTGCGATTTTCATGAATAGGAAACATTGCGTTATGGTAATGAGCTTGAGGCTATGATTACGCTCCCGGATACGGGTTTGGAGTTGCAAGAAGTTAAATACATCCACATGTACACCTCCAATTGACTCGTGTTAATTTGCATATCACAAGCTTCTAAAGCCATTACATCTTTTTCTGGCATTTTTTAAGTTGTTTAAAGGCATAGTACACTAAGTGTATGTACACTTCAGACCAACTGGATTTGTGAAATAGTGAAATAATCTGTCTTTAAACAATTGTTGGAAAAATTACTAGTCATGCACGAGTCATGCACGAAGTTGATGTCCTAACCGACTTGCCAAAACTATAGATATTTTAACAAGACATTTGTGGAGTGGTAGAAAAACAAGTTTTAATGACTCCAACCTAAGCGTATGTAAACTTCCAACTTCACCTGTACATGTAGTGGGTATACAGTTGTGGCCAAAAGTTTTGAGAATGACACAAATATACATTTTCACAAAGTCTGCTGCCTCAGTTTGTATGATGGCAATTTGCATATACTCTAGAATGTTATGAAGAGTGATCAGATGAATTGCAAAGTCCCTCTTTGACATGCAAATGAACTGAATTCCCCCAAAAAATGTCCACTGCATTTCAGCCTGGCCACAAAAGGAACAGAAGACATCATGTCAGTGATTCCCACGTTAACACAGGTGTGAGTGTTGACGAGGACAAGGTTGGAGATCACTCTGTCATGCTGATTGAATTCGAATAACAGACTGGAAGCTTCAAAATAAGGGTGGTCCTTGGAATCATTTTTCTTCCTCTGTCAACCATGGTTACCTGCAAGGAAACACATGCCGTTATCATTGCTTTCCACAAAAAGGGCTTCACAGGTAAGGATATTGCTGCCAGTACGATTGCACGTAAATCAACCATTTATCGGATCATCAAGAACTTCAAGGAGAGCAGTTCAACTGTTGTGAAGAAGGCTTCAGGGCACCGAAGAAAGTCCAGCAAGCGCCAGGACCGTCTCCTAAAGTTGATTCAGCTGCGGGATCGGGGCACCACCAGTACAGAGCTTGCTCCGGAATGGCAGCAGGCAGGTGTGAGTGCATCTGCATGCACAGTGAGCGAAGCACTTTTGGAGGATGGCCTGGTGTCAAAAAGGGCAGCAAAGAAGCCACTTCTCTCCAGGAAAAACATCAGGGACAGACTGATATTCTGCAAAAGGTACAGGGATTGGACTGCTGAGGACTGGGGTAAAGTCATTTTCTCTGATGAATCCCCTTTCCGATTGTTTGGGGCATCTGGAAAAACCTTGACTTGAGAAGACAAGGTGAGCACTACCATCAGTCCTGTGTCATGCCAACAGTAAAGCATCCTGAGACGATTCATGTGTGTGGTTGCTTCTCAGCCAAGGGAGTGGGCTCACTCAACACAGACATGAATAAAGAATGGTACCAACACATCCTCCGTGAGCAACTTCTCCCAACCATCCAGGAACAGTTTGGTGACGAACAATGCCTTTTCCAGCATGATGGACCACCTTGCCATAAGGCAAAAGTGATAACTTAGTGGCTCGGGGAAGAAAACATTGATATTTTGGATCCATGGCTCCTCAGGCCTTAATCCCATTGAGAACTTGTGGTCAATCCTTAATTAAACAGCTAGCAGCAAAGTAGATTGGTCACGAAATTCAGAAAAGCAATAAAATGCATCACTTACCTTTGATGATCTTTGGATATTTGCACTCACGAGACTCCCAGTTACACAATAAATGTTCCTTTTGTTCCATAAAGATTATTTTTATATACAAAATATCTCCATTTGGTTGGCGCGTTCTGTTCAGAAATCCACAGGCTCGAGCGGTCACGACAGGGCAGACAAAAATTCCAAATAGTATCCGTAAAGTTGTAGAAACATGTCAAACATTTTTTATAATCAATCCTCAAGTTGTTTTTACAATAAATAATCAATAATATTTAAACCGGACCATAGCTTTTTCAATGGGAGAGACAGAGAAAATGTCTGCTCCAAGCTGTTGCACATGCAAAACTCTGCTGGCACCCAGCCATCCACTGACAGCGATGTGATCATTTACGCTCTTTTTTTCAGAATAAAAGCCTGAAACTATGTCCAAAGACTGTTCACACCATTGGAAGCCACGAGGAAAGGAATCTGGTTGATATCCCTTTAAATGGAGGGAAGGCATGCAATGGAACAGGGAGATTCGTTTCTCTTAAGCACTTCCTTGCTGCAATATCAATTCTGTTATACACACATACAATATTTTGACAGTTTTGGACACTTTAAAGTGCTTTCTATCCTAATCTGACAATTATATGCATATTCTAGATTCTGGGCCTGAGAAATATGCAGTTTCATTTGGGTATGTTTTTCATCCAAACATCAAAATACTTCCCCCTACACTCAACAGGTTAATCCACCTCGTTCTTTCCTCCCCCTGTGAGTGAGAGGGGGTCTGAGTGAAGTTATTCATTGCAAAGCTGATCTGACCTATTCGGATTCTCGTGGATTGTCATGAGACAGTACTGGTACCCCATGTGTTTATGCCAAGCTACCATTGATCATTGTGTATTTATTCCCTTTGTTAAATTTTTTTATTTTTTTATTGTTATATACACAGTACCAGTCAAAAGTTTGGATACACCTACTCATTCAAGGGTTAATCTTTATTTTTTTACTATTTTCTACATTGTAGAGTAATAGTGAAGACATGAACACTATGAAATAACACATATGGAATCATGTAGTAATCATGAAGTGTTAAAAAAATCTAAATGTATTTTAGATTATAGATTCTTCAAAGTACACATTTGCGTTGATGAAAGCTTTGGACACTCTTGGCATTCTCTCAACCAGCTTCACCTGGAATGCTTTTCCAACAGTCTTGAAGGAGTTCCCACATGCTGAGCACTTGTTGGATGCTTTTCCTTCACTCAGCAGTCAAACTCATCCCAAACCTTCTCAATTGGGTTGAGGTCAGGTGATTGTGGATGTCAGGTTATCTGATGCAGCACTCCATCACTTTCCTTCTTTGTCAAATAGCCCTTACACAGCCTGGAGGTACAGTGCCTTGTGAAAGTATTAGGCCCCTATGAACTTTGCGACCTTTTGCCACATTTCAGGCTTCAAACATAAAGATATAAAACTGTTTTGTGAAGAATAAACAACAAGTGGGACACAATCATGAAGTGGAACGACATTTATTGGATATTTCAAACTTTTTAACAAATCAAAAACTGAACAATTGGGCGTGCAAAATTATTCAGCCCCCTTATGTGTAGCAGGTAAAAGCGTCACATGGACACAATGTGACGCATGAAATGTAGCTGAAGGTGGGGACATCACCACCAAATAAATCAGTGTCACAACAGTGCCCTTTACATATACAATGCTTTCGGGAAGTATTCAGACCCCTTGACCTTATCCACATTTTTTACATTACAGCTTTATTATAAAATTGATAAAATTGTTTTTTTCCCTTCATCAATCTACACACAACACCCTATAATGACAAAGCAAAAAAATAAACACTGAAATCTCACATTTAGATATTTAGGTATTTTAGACCCTTTACTCAGTACTTTGTTGAAGCACCTGTTGTGGAAATTCTTACACACGTTGTGGAAATTACCACCAGGGACACTCAAAGTTCATCTTAAACAAATCATTCTTTATTATCAGCGCACTGGAGAGGTTCCAAATAAACTCAATGCACCATAGTACACATGTCAATCAGGAGCTCTGCTGGGGCAGACCCAGCAGTTGTCCTATATATATATATATATATATATATATATATATATCACCCACAAGTTATATTTGCATGATTTAGCATAATTAATTCATCATTTCAGATCTGTTTAATTCATGTGACCAACCAATACTGGTACATAACTTTTGACAGACAAATTCCTCATGAGGCTTCTTTTACTAAGCTAAGACCTTGAAACGGACATATCTTTCGTTCTCAAAACAAAGTTGTGAGTGTACTGCCAAATTACAGCTACTGAATAGATGAATAGGACACAGAAATGAGTTAATAGAAAAGCACAAACTTTAAATATTTCCAGCACATTCCCTGATACCTCATCAATACATTTTAATGTAAACATTTAGGTTTTAGCTTCTATATCAAAATACATCACTATAATAAATCATAATAAAGATTATACTTCTATTAACAGGAGTGAAATCAATACATAAAACTAGACACTTCATAAAGAGCCTCTCTGTTTTGCATTGCCAATTTTCTCTATGTCTCTAGAGATCTCCCAAATTTGGTCTAGGGAACATGCATATTGACTTTCACAGGAAAAAGAGAGAACAGTTGTTATAACAGTTTCACACCAACCTTGATAAAAATGAGATTGGGGCAAGGCTAGCCCAAGATAAAATCTAGTGTCCCTCCTCACAATTTAGGGCCATAGCTCTGTCTAGAAGCTTTGCTTATACAAATCATATTTATAATTATTGATAAATTATCCAACCCAAATTTAGAATGACAGTCCTTAGTGCTTCGCATTGGTTCTATCACTTTAATTTTAGACCCTCAATTTAACACACACTGATACTGGCAGAATGTATATTTATATTGACATAGTGTATATTCATATTTTATTTCCATCATTAATTAACTATTCTCATCACTTGTGGTAATAACAGATTGGGGTCTCAATGCATTCTTAACCTAAGTTACTATACATTTCTCAGTGTGCAGACTTCCAAAATCAACCTGATACCCCAAATAAACAAATTTGGATGAGCCTAAAACAATTACGGGCACAGTTAACTCAGGTCTCACGGTAGAAGTGGTGAAGTACCATCTGAACGCCATTTTCACAATTATTTCAGCCAGTTAGAGGGGTGAGGTTTACACTGTTCTCAGCTGAATTGTCTTCCATGCATCTATACCATCTGTGGTAACCATCGAGAGAGAGAGAGAGAGAGAGATAAGAACAGGATAACAGTTTAGTTTAGGGCATTCTGATTCAGGAAATCCAGACAAAATTATTTACTGTATGACAAATTATTACTACTACCTGATTCAGGAAATCCAGACAAAATATGTGTGTGCAACTATTTATTACACTAATACCAATATTCTTAATACAGATTTCTGAGGAAAAAAACCTCCAAAGAGAATAACACACAGTTGAAAACATTTTGGCCTATACTCCGATCATCTTGGCGATCTCACCGCAGAGTTACCACTTTAGAGAGTTAGAGGGCTAATCCTTGGGAGAAGTCCCGACCATCCAGCAGACCCAATCTGTGAGATTTGTTATTGAAACAAGACAAAAACAAAACAAAACAACTACAGCAATACAAATATATCACTCGAGGTGGGGAAAACTTCAAATCCATTTGGAGTAACTGTTAGCCATTACCAACATCTTTTCCCTGGCAGACATGTGAAGAGAATTAATTATATAATTGCAAAGGCCCAGAGGACTGGTAATTCCCTCTTTGAACACACGTTGAATCAAAAATAACAAATTATCATAATAAATCAAATTAAATTAAAACTCTTGATAACTCCAAACGGAAATAATTGTATTCCACAAGGTAATGGTAAAATAGACTAGAGACATGTGTCCATCATTCAGGCAGCACTCTCTCTCTCTCTGTCCTTCTTGTAGTCCGAATCACACATAGGACTATTGATAAATCCATAAACTTCTTCTAATTATTAGTGTTTTACGTAGCCCATTTAAATATCCCCCAATGTCACCAAATCTTTCTCGTGAGGTGATCAGGCATCACCAGAGTCGAATAAGAGGTCAGAGGGTCATTCAACCCCATTAAGTGAGTGTTTGTTTCCTGTACCTCAGATAATATTTAAAGATATTTTAAACATTTCAAAATGTTGTGTATCAGATTTACTGAGTTTCAGTACATTTCTTATCAGAGAATTTGCTCGTGCAAAGCCAAAACTCGTAATATACTCCTTTTTTAAAGTCATTTGTATAAGCATCCTTTCAATGGTGAAAATGCCAAAAACAAAAATAAAACCCACCAATAAATCAAGCTAGAGTGTTAATCATTAAGTAACAGATGGGTTGTGTGTGGGTGCTCGCGTGTCAATGTGGTAAGAATTGTAAGGTAAAAACAAACAAAATGGCCAGACTTTACTTAATTTGGGAGCTCCTAGACAGCTAGATCAGGGTACATTTAACTGCTCTCAGAGAGCACTTGCCTTAGGAAGCCTTACAAAGAAGATGCAGAATCATTGATAAACATGAAAAAAATGGTAGCAGACAGCTAAATAGGCACCTTCTAAAGTAAACATTGTCAGTTTGACCTGTTGTATTAGGCCCAATTCTGTACAAACTGTCCTTGGGACATGACCTAGTCAAAATAAAAACCGGTTGATGCTGGCTTATCAGCTCAATATTCTGTATTAAAAATATTTACTTAGATCTACTTAAATTTCATACTCAGACTCATTGTCAGAATTTTTTTTTTCCCGAAATCCAGAATTTCCACGTTTGTGATGTGTCTCCTTTTTTGACGACATTGCTAGTGCTGCAGCTTAGCTGACTACCTACATACATAAACAACACTGAATGGCTCAGAGTGGGAGTAATAGGTTATATGATTGACTGCCGGCTGCACCATTTGTTTGAATAAACAACTATCCAGAAAATGTTTTGTGTGGTAATTATTGATATTTTTACTGTTTTATTCACGTTTTCAAAGTAACGGTGATAAATCATGCATTCCGATTCTTGCATAGATTATAATGGGCACATATAATGTGTGTAAAATACTTTTTTGAAGGTTGTACTGATTAAAATGAGCTAAGCTAATTCCAGCTGTGTGTGGAGCCATGTTTGTTGACATACAATGCATTCTGGGTTTCACGTAATTGTCTGTCTGACCAAAGATGCTATAACAAAATGAGGTGACTAAGGGTTCACTCCTATTTTGAGAACGTCAGGAAGTGAATGGTGGGATGTGAACGATGGTAGACGACACACCCCTTCAAAATGCATACTATAAACAGACCAAACTCATCTTGTCTTATTATCTTTAATTTCTGTGAGGAAAAAAACATGGAGGTACGCTGAAAATAATCGTTGGATTACTTTCAATTTCTAGAAAGTGTTTAACTCAATTATTTTTTATCAATGGTGAGCTCACCCGTGCTGTGATTAATTATAAATAGTAATTGCTATTAGCTAATTCATATTGTAGTTTGTCAGCTGAGAGTTATACAAATATGACCCCTTGTGTTGTCAATCTTTCCTCAGTTAGCGCAAGGACAAATGTAGCCTACATTTTTTCGGTTTGGATGATTGTGTTTTGCTATAGATTCTTCTGTGAATATCTGAACATTGCATCCAAAAATAAACTGTTTACATTCTGGACATAACTTTGTAAGGACTGTGTTTGTGTAAATAGTTTCTGAAAAAAGTGTGGCCAGCTCAAATGCTGATTGTTGCGTCATTCGAAACTGTCCGTTCTAAATAAGCGTTCTAAATAAGTGTTATAATCACACGGGTGTGATTGTACGCTCAGGGACCTACTGTAGAATGATCACACCGTGTGATGGTACATGTGAAAAGGTTAAATGTTTATTATTTTAAGATTCATATGTAATGCTTTAGAGGGATCAATATGTATTAACTGGGTTCCACTGTCTGTCAGTCCCTTCCTTGTAGATGGCATGCTCTACTTAGCACGTTAAACGGTTGAGTAGGTGAATACAGAAAATCATTGGTTCTATTTAATAGGGCATGGGTTTATTTCAAAATGTATTACAAGGGGTGGAGGAAATCTCATAAGCAAGTATAGTTTTATTGGTTAGGGGTAAATCAAGTCCCCTACAATGCTTTAAAATAATTTTCATGAAATTATCCATTAAAGTGTCACGCCCTGACCTTAGAGATCCTTTTTATGTCTCTATCTTGGTTTGGTCAGGGCGTGAGTTGGGGTGGGCGTTCTATGTTTTCTATTTCTGTGTGTTTGCAGGGTGTGGCTCTCAGAGGCAGCTGTATATCGTTGTATCGAACCATACCATACTCGTAGCCTTTTCCCACCTGTGTCTTGTGGGTAGTTGTTTTCTGTTTATGTGTCTGCACCAGACAGAACTGTTTCATTCGTTCTCTTTGTTATTCAGTGTTCAGTCCTATTAATCAATCATGAACACTTACCACGCTGCACTTTGGTCCACTTCTTAATGCAACGATGGCTGTGACAGAACTACCCACCACCAAAGGACCAAGCAGCGTGGCCAGGAGAGGCAGCCCCAATAATATTTTTTGGGGAGCACATGGGACGGTCAGATGGAACCAGAGCCAGGTGAAGACTGTGCCAGCCCCACGCACTAGGCCTCATGTGCGCCTCCCCAGCCCTGCACTTCTTGTGCCAGCTTGGCGCTACAGATCTCCAGTATGCGTTCTTAGTCCGGTGTGCTACATTCCAGCTCCCCGCATCTGCCGGGCTAGGGTGAGGAACCAGCCAGGACGGATGGTGCCAGCCCTGCTCTCCAGACCTCCAGTGCGTCTCCTCAGGCCAGGATATCCCGCGTCGGCTCGAGGCATGGTTTCCCCCCAGTTCGGGCCAGGAGATCCCAGTGAGGCCTGTTCCAGCTTCCCACACGTGCTGGGCTAGAGTTGGCATTCAGCCTGGAAGAGTGGTGTCAAGGCTAGCGCCAGATCTCCAGTGCTCCCCCACAGCCCGGTCTATCCTGTGCCTGCTCCCAGAGCCAGGCCTCTTGGATATCTCCCGTCCCCCGTCCGGATCTGCCAGAGTCTCGCCCCCCCGTCCGGAGCTGCCAGGGTTCCTCCCCCCTATCCGGAGCTGCCAGGGGCCCCTCCCCCTGCCCGGAGCTGCCAGAGTCCCCCTGTCCGGAGCTGCCACAGTACTTTCTCCATCCATATCTCCATACAGAATCCCTTTATAACGTTATAAATATTTAGGTTTTCAACTACACACCGCAGAAATAATCCCAGCGCAGCAGCCCGAGAGGTACACATATCTTTCTATGGCTTCTCCTGTCAGTGCTCACTATCTGTAGATCGATGGGCAATGGTGAACAGAAGCCATAGATAACGTTATAGATTTAAAAACTCAGCTCACACAGGACTGGTTGGGGTATCCATTCTTTCATGCACTCAGTAATCATCTTTCACACTGGAGCTAGTCCCTTGACAGTTTAACTTGAAACTCCCCATCCCGGATCCGGGATCGTGACTAAAGCCTCAGGCTCATTAGCATAACGCAACGTTAACGATTTCTGAAAATCGCAAATAAAAATGAAAATAATGTCTGCTCTCAAGCTTAGCCTTTTCTTAACAACATCTCAGATTTTCAAAATATGCTTTTGAACCATAGAAATTGACTAATTTGTGTAAGAGTATGCAAAGCTAGCATAGCATTTTGTGTAGCATGTAGCACGAACATTTTCACAAACCAGATAACCAAATAAATAAAATAATTTACCTTTGAAGAGCTTCTGATGTTTTCAATGAGGAGACTCTCAGTCACATACCAAATGCGCAGTGTTTCCTGAAAGCGTCTGTGTGTAGGAGAAATCGTTCCGTTTCTACATTGCGTCTGGCTACCGAAACGAACCGAAAATGCAGTCACCTACAACGTAAAACTTTTTCCGGATTAACTACATAATATCGACCGAAACATGGCAAACGTTGTTTGGAATCAGTCCTCAAGGTGTTTTTTCACATATCTCTTCATTGACATGCAGTTCGTGGAAGCTTGCTTTACTCTCTGTATCGTATGGAAAAATACTGGCAGGTGACTTTTGCGCACCAATTTCGGCGCAGGACACCGGCGGACACGTGGTAAATGTGGTCACTTATGGTCAATCTTCCAATAATCTGCCTACAAATACGTCACAATGCTGCAGACACCTTGGGGAAACGACAGAAAGGGCAGACTTACTCCTCTCGCGTTCACAGCCATATAAGGAGACCATGGAAAACAGAGCCTCAAAAACCTTGTCATTTCCTGGATGCCATCTCATCTTGGTTTTGCCTGAAGCTCACGTTATAGGGCACGCACAGAGAAGATCTTTGTATTTCTGGACACGTCAGAGTGTTTTCTTTCGAATGGTAGCAATTATATGCATAGTCGAGCATCTTTTTGTGACAAAATATCTTGTTTAAAACGGGAACGTTTTTCATCCAAAAATGAAATAGCGCCCCCAGAGCATCAACAGGTTAATATCCACATTTCAATCAGCTTAACTTCTTGGTGACAGGGGGCAGTGTTTTCACATCCAGATGAAATGCATGCTCAAATTCAACTGCCTGCTACTCATCCACAGAAGATAAGATATGCATGTTATTAGTATATTAGAAAACACTGATGTTTCTAAAACTGTTTGAATCATGTCTGTGAGTATAACAGAACTTATTTAGCAGGCAAAACCCAGAGGACAAACCATTCAGATTTTCTTTTTAGGTCACTCTCTTTTCAATGGGTTTTCATTGGGAATCCATATTTCTAAGGGACCTTCTTGCAGTTCCTATCGCTTCCCAGTGGATGTCAGTCTTTAGAAATTGGTTGAGGTTATTCCTTTGTGTAATGAAGAAGTACGGCCATCTTGAACGAGGGCTACTTGAAGTGTACTGTTAGAGGCGAAAGTGACCAGAAAGCATGCTTCAGTTTGTTTTCTTCCTGTTTTGAACACAGATCATCCTGTCTTCAATTTTATTGATTATCTACATTTAAAAATACCTAAAGTTGTATTACAAAAGTAGTTTGAAATGTTTTGGCAAAGTTTACAGGTAACTTTTGAGATATTTTGTAGTCACGTTGAGCAAGTTGGAACCAGTGTTTTTCGGGATCAAACGTGCAAATAAATGGACATTTTGGATATATCGACGGAATTAATCGAACAAAAGGACCATTTGTAATGTTTATGGGACATATCGGAGTGCCAACAAAAGAAGCTCGTCAAAGGTAAGGCAAGAATTTAATATTTTTATTTCTGCGTTTTGTGTCGCGCCTGCTGGGTTGAAATATGCTTTCGCTCTTTGTTTACTATGGTGCTATCCTCAGATAATAGCATTGTTTGCTTTCGTCAAAAAGCCTTTTGAAATCTACCATGTTGGCTGGTGTCACGATCGTCGTAAGAAGCGGACCAAAGCGCAGCGTGGTGTGTGCATCATTTAATAGATGACAAAAAACACGAAGTAAACTGTACAAAAACAATAAACGACCGTGAAGCTATCATAAGAACTGTGCTGACACAAGCAACTAACATAGACAATCACCCACAAACAAACAGTGAAACCCAGGCTACCTAAGTATGATTCTCATATAGAGACAACTAATGACACCTGCCTCTGAGAACCATACGAGGCCGAAACATAGAAATCCCCAAATCATAGAAAAACAGACTGCCCACCCCAACTCACGCCCTGACCATACTAACAACAAAACAAAGGAAAGAAAGGTCAGAACGTGACAGCTGGATTCACAAGAAGTGTAGGCTTAATTTGCTATCTTGTATGTGTGATTTTTTTTATAGTAACTAGCGTCCCACATAACCTCTCTGGGATAACACCTAAATTTCAATCATTCAGCTTATTATCCACAATTCAAACAGCTTAACATGTCCTTTCCACACTAACACAACCATACTCAACTTTCACATCCACATTCACTTAGTACTATTCCCAAATACATTCGATAATCACCATGACACCATGTGCATCTTCAACAATTCTCTGTCTTTACCTCTAAATTCACCATATGTATCTTCACTATACATATAAAATAGCAGAGTGCACCTTACGCTATTATCTTCCAGTGGCTGCAGACCACATGCACATTTCTCTTTTAAATGTCTACAGACTGTCATGCATAGGTGTAATAGGTGGCAGGAAGTCAGGTGCAGGAGAGTCAAATGGAGTGTAAAAAGGAATCTTTTAATGAAGTCCACGGAGTATGCTCCATAACACTAAATGTACATAAACAAACATGGGTACGAGGACCCGACGCGCACCTATACAATCACACTACACTGACAATGACATGAGGGGAAACAGAGGGTTAAATACACAACAGGTAATGAATGGGATTGAAAACAGGTGTGGGGAAGACAAGACAAAACCAATGGAAAATGAAAAAAGGATCAATGATGGCTAGAAGACCGGTGACGTCGAACGCCGAGCACCGCCCGAACAGGAGAGGCAACGACTTCGGCAGAAGTCGTGACAGTACCCCCCACCCCCGACGCGCGGCTCCAGCTGCGCGTCGACACCGGCCTCGGGGACGACCCGGAGGGCGAGGTGCAGGCGATTCGGATGGAGACGGTGGAATTCTGATAACATGGAAGGATCTAACACGTCCTCCACTGGAACCCAGCATCTCTCCTCTGACCCGCACCCCTCCCAGTCCACGAGGTACTGAAGGCCCCTCGCCCGACGTCTCGAATCCAAAATGGATCGAACAGAGTACGCCGGCACCCCCTCTGTCTAGAGGAGGCGGAGGAACATTACGCACTTCAGCCTCCTGGATCGGGCCAGCCACCATCGGCCTGAGGAGAGACACATGGAACGAGGGGTTAATACGGTAATGAGTGGGTAGTTGTAACCTATAACATACCTCGTTCACTCTCCTCCTCGTTCACTCTCCTCAGGACTTTAAACGGCCCCCACAAACCGCGGACCCAGCTTCCGGCAGAGCAGGCGAAGGGGCATTTTCGGTAGCCAGGCGCAATGTAGAAAACGGAAAGATTTCTCCTACACACAGACGCTTTCAGGAAACACTGCGCATTTGGTATGTGGCTGGGAGTCTCCTCATTGAAAACATCAGAAGCTCTTCAAAGGTAAATGATTTTATTTATTTGGTTATCTGGCTTTTGTGAAAATGTTGCGTGCTACATGCTACACAAAATGCTATGCTAGCTTTGCATACTCTTACACAAATTAGTCAATTTCTATGGTTCAAAAGCATATTTTGAAAATCTGAGATGACAGTGTTGTTAAGAAAAGGCTAAGCTTGAGAGCAAACGCATTATTTTAATTTTATTTGCGATTTTCAGAAATCGTTAACGTTGCGTTATGCTAATGAGCCTGAGGCTTAGTCACAAACCCGGATCCGGTTTGGGGAGTTTCAAGAAGTTAACTATCTCCACCTGCCCATTACTCTCGAGGTGAAAACCTGAGGTAAGACTAACCGAGATCCCCAGACGCTCCATGAACGCCTTCCAGACCCTTGATGTGAACTGGGGACCCCGATCAGACACTATATCCTCAGGCACCCCATAGTGCCGGAAAACGTGTGTAAACAGGGCCTCTGCAGTTTGTAAGGCCGTAGGGAGACCGGGCAAAGGGAGGAGACGACAGGACTTTGAAAACCGATCCACAACGACCAGGATCGTGGTGTAACCCTGTGAAGGTGGAAGATCAGTCAAAAAATCCACCGACAGGTGCGACCACGGCCGTTGAGGAACGGGTAGAGGTTGTAGCTTACCTCTGGGCAGGTGTCTAGGAGCCTTGCACTGGGCGCACACCGAGCAGGAAGAAACATAAATCCTCACGTCCTTAGCTAAAGTGGGCCACCAGTATCTCCCTTCAAGACAGCGCATCGTCCGACCTATCCCAGGATGACCAGAGGAGGGTGACGTGTGAGCCCAATATATCAATCGGTCGCGGACAGCAGACGGAATGTACAGACGACCAGCTGGACACTCAGGGGGAGAAGGCTCTGCACGTGACGCCCGTTCAATGTCCGCGTCCAGCTCCCACACTAAAGGCGCCACCAGACACGAAGCTGGGAGTATGGGAGTGGGATCCATGGACCGCTCCCTCTGTGTCATACAGCCGAGACAATGCGTCTGCCTTAATGTTCTGGGAGCCAGGTCTGTAAGAAAGAGTAAACACAAAACGAGTGAAAAACATGGCCCACCTTGCCTGGCGAGGATTCAATCTCTTCACCTGCTGGATGTACTCCAGATTGAGGTGGTCAGTCCAGATGAGAAAAGGGTGTTTAGCCCCCTCAAGCCAATGCCTCCACACCTTCAAAGCTTCTACGACAGCTAACAGCTCTCGGTTCCCCACATCATAGTTTCACTCCGCCGGGTTGAGCTTCTTGAAAGAAAGCACAGGGCGAAGCTTCAGTGGCGTACCCGAACGCTGAGAGAGCACTGCTCCTATCCCAGCTTCGGATGCGTCCATCTCCACTATGAATGGCAAAGAGGGATCCGGATGAGCCAGCACAGGCACCGAGGTAAACAGTCTTCAGGTGCTCAAAAGCCCTGTTCGCCTCAGCCGACCACTGCAAGCGCACCGGGACCCCCTTTAGCAGTGAGGTAACGGGAGCTGCCACCTGACCAAAACCTCGGATAAACCTCTGGCAGTAATTGGAAAACCTCAAAAATCGCTGCAACTCCTTTACCGTGGTTGGAGTCGGCCAATTACGCACGGCTGTAATGCGGTCGCTCTCCATCTCCACTCCTGAAGGGGAAATCCGATGCCCTAGGAAGGAGATGGATTGTTGGAAAAACAAGCATTTCTCAGCCTTGACATATAGATCATGCTCCAACAGGCGACCAAGCACCCTGCGCACCAGGGACACATGCTCGGCGTGTAGCAGAGTATATCAGAACCCATATGGCATGACCAGGTACTCATAATGACCTGAGGTGGTGCTAAATGCCGTCTTCCACTCATCACCTTTCTTAATACGCACCATATTGTATGCACTCCTGAGATCCAATTTTGTGAAAAAACGTGCCCCGTTCATTAACTCAATAATCGTATTGATCAGAGGTAGCGGGTAACTATATTTCACAGTGGTTTTATTAAGACCTCGATAATCAACGCACGGGCGTAAACCGCCATCCTTTTTTTCAAAAAAAGAAACCCGAAGAGACGGGTGAAATGGATGGCTGAATGAACCCCTGATGCAGGGATTCAGAGACATACGTCTCCATAGCCTCTGTCTCCGCTTGCGACAGGGGATACACGTGACTCTAGGGATATGCAGCGTCTTCCAGGAGATCTATCGCACAATCCCTGTCGATGGGGTGGTAATTGAGTCGCCTTCTTTTTACAGAAGGCGAGAGCCAAATCGGCATATTCGGGGGAATGCGCACGGTGGAGACCTGGTCTGGACTTTCCACCGTAGTAGCACCAACGGAAACCACTAAACACCTACCTGAGCATTCTCGCGACCACCCCATGAGAGCCCTCTGTGGCCAAGAAACAGTGGGGTTATGACAAACTAACCAGGGTAGGCCTAGCACCACAGAATACGCAGGAGAATCAATAAGGAAAAGACTAATCTTCTCCTTGTGCGATAACCCTCCTGCGTTATCATACACAAAGGTGCGGTTACCTCCCTGATAAACCCTGACCCTAATGGTCGACTATCTAAGGCATGAAAAAGGGAAAGGCATATCCACAGGAACAATAGGGATCCCTAAACTATGAGCTAGACTTTTATTAATGAAATTCCCAGCCGCACCTGAATCTACTAGCGCCTTATACTGGGAATACAGTGAAAAATCAGGAAAAGAGACAGAGACAAACATTAGTGCAGCAGAGGGCTCTGGATGAGAATGGTGCCTACTCCCCCTGGGGTGACGCCAGAATGCCCTGCCTGCCCTCTCTATTCCCAGAGGAACCAACCCGGCACCGACCAGCAGTGTGCCCTCTGCAACCTTGAATGGTGCTCGAGCGGGAACCCCTCCGGTCTCCCTGAGCACCATCCCTCCCAATTCCATAGGTTCGGGAGAGAGGGTGCGGGAGGATGGAACAACCAGACCCCGATCTAGACGTCCACGAGTAGCCAGCATGTTGTCCAGCTTGATGGACATGTCCACCAGCTGGTCGAAGGTGAGGGTGGTGTCTCTACAGGCCAGCTCCCGACGGACGTCCTCGCGTAGACTACAAAGGTAATGGTCGATCAGGGCCCTGTCGCTCCATCCAGCGCCGGCAGCCAAGGTCCTAAACTCCGAAGCAAAATCCTGTGCACTCATCGTCTCCTGCCTCAGATGATAGAGAAGCTCAACCCGCTGCTTTGCCTTCAGGTGGGTGATCGAATACTATCCGGAATTGGCGGGTGAACTCCTCAAAATGGTCCAACGCCGCATCCTCCCTACTACACACAGCGCAGGCCCATTCCAGGGATTTCCCGGTGAGGCATGAGACGAGGGCGTAACTCTTCTCACGGTCAGATGGTACTGGGGAGGCCGTGGCTAGATACAAGTTCAGTTTAAGGAGGAAACCCTGGCAGCCGGCAGTATCTCCGTTGTATCCCGTAGGTAGGGATAAATGGTTCTTCGATTCCGGAGAGGAAAAAACGTTCACGGGAGATTCCGGTTGTGCTGGTGGTGGCGCT
Source organism: Oncorhynchus masou masou (assembly GCF_036934945.1). NCBI lineage: Eukaryota > Metazoa > Chordata > Actinopteri > Salmoniformes > Salmonidae > Oncorhynchus > Oncorhynchus masou. The sequence goes on from NW_027008676.1 coordinate 29,129, forward strand.
GGAGAAACTCCCTGTCTCTCCCAGCGATCCATTTTCTGGACAATGTGATCCATGACGGAGCTGATAACGTCAAGCTCCCTCACTTGTTCCTGAACGCGTTCCTCCAGCTCCATGGGCATAGTGTCCTCTCCTGCTGACTTCATATATTGGTCAGAAATTCTGTCATGCATAGGTGTAATAGGTGGCAGGAAGTCAGGTGCAGGAGAGTCAAATGGAGTGTAAAATGGAGTCTTTTAATGAAGTCCACGGAGTATGCTCCATAACACTAAATGTACATAAACAAACAAACATGGGTACGAGGACCCTACGCGCACCTATACAACAATCACACTACACTGACAATAAAACAATCTCTGACAAAGACATGAGGGGAAACAGAGGGTTAAATACACAACAGTTAATGAATGGGATAGAAAACACGTGTGTGGGAAGACAAGACAAAACCAATGGAAAATGAAAAAAAGGATCAATGATGGCTAGAAGACCGGTGACGTCGAACGCCGAGCACCGCCCGAACAAGGAGAGGCAACGACTTGGCAGAAGTCAACAGTGCATGGTACCGTTACTTGCCTTCGCTCTAGTAATCCTGTCTAACACGTTTTTTATATATTGTGTAGTAAAACTGAATAAGCTTTGCTCCACTTTCTGAAGCACTGACTGTAGTGGAATTTGAGTACGATAGATAAGGAGATGGAGAAAACACCTGTATCTGGATTACATCTTCAAACTAAGGTCAACCATAGCATATGTGACAGGAGACATGTCAATTATGATGAACAGTGGTTCCTTCTTTAAAGGTTGTGCCATACTGCTGCACACCTTGTGGGTTGTCGCAGCATTCTGTGGCACATTTAATTGTCAGCCATTTTTTTCCGTTAATCCAAGTTAGTGTTAGTTTGACCACCAGAGGTCATCTTTGAGAAGCATTCGGTAGTCTTCCATATTTCAGGTACATGGGAGATCGGGTTCAATCCCCAACCAGGAGGAAGGAGTAGGCTGTCCTTGTAAATAAGAATTTGTTCTTAACTGGTTCCATATGTGTTTCATAGTTGTGATGTCTTCACTATTATTCCATAGTGTAGAAAAAAGTACAAATATAGAAACATCCTGGAATGAGTAGGTGTGTTCAAACCTTTGACTGGTACTTGATTAATTAATTTGATTAGTATTATGGTATTTCTATTCCATGAAAAACAAAAACCCTCTGCGTTTCTGTTCGGATGGAATGGAAAATATGGTACTCTACAACGTGACAGTCGGCAGTACAGTACCGGGCTATTTAACTAAAGAATCCCTGTGTCGTGCGGACCGGACGGACACCAAGGTTCAATTCCCGACGGGAGGAAGGAGTAGGCTGTAAATAAGAATTTGTTCTTAACTGATTTCAGAGTTGTGATATCTTCCCTATTATTCTACAATGTAGAAAATAGTTCAAATAAAGAAATCCTGGAAGCAATTATTATTCTCAAGCTAACCAAAAGCATTTAACCACGAACACCTGTCCTCGCATTTTCAGTTGAATTAATCTAACTTTCTTTCATGGCAACTTGTAAGCAGGCCATGTCCTATTTGTTTGAGAGTAGATATATAATCATATTTCATGAAAGTGTAATGGTTAGCTTTTTTACAGAAGGATGAAAGAAACCATCTGTCAAATATTATTCTCATATGTCAGATGAAGATGTAGACCAGAAAGTCAGCGCCATTAAGGCAAGGATGCCCCATGCGGGCTTTAGAATGGTGAAAGAAAGTCTCAGAGCAATGGGCCACATGTACAATGGCGAAGAGTTAAGGAGTCTTTGCAGTGTGTAGATTGTGATGGTATCATTGCCAGAATGATCCAGCTGCTGTAACGGCGTTCTTCTTTTGTTGAAGGAGAGTCGGACCGAAATGCAGCGTGTAAGTTACTCATGTTTATTAGGAAGACAAACGAACGAACTATACACAAATAACTAATAAATACAAAAACAACAAACAGAACGTGAAACCTATTACAGCCTGACTGGTGCACACTACACAGAGACAGGAACAATCACCCACGAAATGCAAGCGAAACCAGGCTACCTAAACACGGTTCCCAATCAGAGACAACGAGAATCACCTGACTCTGATTGAGAACCGCCTCAGGCAGCCAAACCTGTTAAACACATACACCCCTAATCAGCTACAATCCCAACTACTACAAATCCCAATAAGAAAATACAATACAATAACCCATGTCACACCCTGGTCTGACTAACTAATAAACTAAAACACAAAATACTAAGACCAAGGCGTGACAGCTGCGTTGCATTGCTCGGCAAAGAGACTGTTCCTGCTCCCCTGTCTCTCGTCCACATTGATACAAATCATAAATTGATAAGGTACTAAGATGTATAATGTCTCCATCAAATCTAAGTTATTTTTTTAAATGTATTCTTACTTGTAGACAAATGTTCAATGATGTATGAAATTGGAGTTCTTCATCAACTGGTAATACATAAATAATGAAGCAGGTTAATTAATTGGTTAAACATTTCACTTTTAATTCCAATGCTTTTTTTCAAGGTACAACATTGTCATCTTTGGCGGTATAGATTAATTTTCAAGGAAGGGAAGTATATTATTTTGTATACATATTGCATATTTCCCATCACCTAATGAACAACCACAATACCAGTCTGGGGTTAAGCTTTCTGTGCTGTATTGACGAATCCTGATAATGACATCTTTTGATTTAGGTTCATCGGTCATATCTCAGTTATTGTTTTCATATCTACAAAAAAAAGCTATTTTCTTTACTCTTAGAGTGAGAGCTGATCAAGGGGTCAAATGTAGCTATTGCCACATGTTCACTGTCCTTAGGAACAGGCTATGGAAGCTTTATTGCTGCCAAAAGTGTCCATAACCAGAGGTAATTAACCTGTTCTGTGTTCTTTTTCTCTCTTCCTCACTGTTGTACATGGAACTGTCTCACATGCACATTTTGGAGGAAGAAGGACCTGTCGAATTCTATCCACCCCTTCTGGGTGGGATATGTGTTCCTACCTCGTCTGCGGGCAGATCTACAGCACTGGAATAAGTTGGAATAAGCACCATTTAAAGACCGAGGTGAACCTGAAACCTCAGCAGCTGTGGCATATCGGAATGCTCCAAACACCTGTGCACATTTTTGTTTTTGTTTTAGCACTACACAGCTGATTCAAATGATCTATCTACATCTCTATCTGAAATTCAGATAGAGATGTAGTAGTCCCAGAGTTAATGATCCAAGGTCAGTTTTGCATTTAACCTCCTGATGATTATGACGACTGACCATGTTAAAATAAAAATAAAACAATTCTTAATCATGCTCTCTCTATCCATCTGTCTCTCGTCTGCAGGTATGTTTTGATGTGAGAGGAAGCCAGTCCCGTCATCAACACCTCACCCACTCTTAAAATAAGCTTCGGGCCAACTGGGGGCCCAAGGCTGGTTAGGGAGACATGGCTATAGACACTGTAATTGTGATGAACTGTGAGAATATTAGGGTAGCACTGTAATTCATTAATCATATGCTGTCTGCCTCTGTTCTTACCTTCACCCTTTCTGTCCTCTCCACCTCTCTCCCACCTCATCGGTCTTCCTCGTTTTATAATGCACACCATATGTGATAGAACTTGTATTTATAAGTATTACAATTGTTATAATCCATGTATTATGTGTTTATAACACCTGGATAATGAACTTTCAATAAAGCATATCACATTTTCCACTGATTGAAATACTATCCTTTGTCCTCAGATTAATGCAGATGAAGGGAATTAGATATGCATTGTTTTTTTCTGTAGAATTGGAGTTTGATAAACCTGGTATTGGATATGACTGAAAAAGAATGTCTCACAGATTCATACCTGAACCGCAACTTTATTTTGCGAAGGAAGAGTGCATGATCAATGAATATATTCAATGTATAGGCTACAATGTGGGGTTCTCATGTGTGGTAATAACTACAGTACATGTATATAGGACTTGCATCCTTGGCACAAAGTTATTCTACTCTATCCATAGGTTTCATTAATTCCATTCAGACTTGAAATTGATACAACTATGATAGCCAAAGTTCATAGTTGAACATTAGTTCAGAACCTAATGCTTTAGGGTCCATACACAGATTGGCTCCATACTGTAGCTAGCTACACAGCTAGATTCTTTACATCCACTGTTTCACAAGACGACAGCCTGGTTTGCTGAAAGGCCCCTCAGCAAGGAAGTAGCCACGGCTCTAAAACAGCCATAAAAAGCCAGACTATGGTTTGCAATTGCACATGGGGACAAAGATCGTACTTTTTGCAGAAATGTTCTCTGGTCTGATGAAACAAAAATGGAAAGGGTTTGGCCATAATGACCGTTATGTTTGGAGGAAAAAGGGGATGCTTGCAAGCCGAAATCACCATCCCAACCGTGAAGCACGGGGTGTGGCAGCATCATGTTGTGGGGGTGCTTGCTGCAGGATGGACTAGTGCACTTCACAAAATAGCATGAGGAAGGAAAATTATGTGGATATATTGAAGCAACATCTCAAGACATCAGTCAGGAAGAAAGCTTGGTCGTGAAACAATTTAAATGCTACCGAATACTATGAGTGTGATGAGATGAAAGAAAAGCTGAATAAACTCATTCTCTCTACTATTATTCTGACAGGATGTTTAAATCTATTTGGCTAATGTGTATGCAAACTTCCAACTTCAACTGTACATTCAGTACTTGTCAGGTTTGGACACACCTACTCATTCCAGGGATTTTTTTTTTTACTATTTTCTACATAGTAGAATAATAGTGAATACATCAAAACTACGTAGTAACCAAAAAAGTAAACAAATCAAAATATATTTTATATTTAAGATTCTTCAAAGAAGCCACCCTTT
>NW_027008676.1:34514-80469 GCF_036934945.1 Oncorhynchus masou masou
GTGCAAAGCTGTCATCAAGGCAAAGGGTGGCTTCTTTGAAGAATCTTAAATATAAAATATATTTTGATTTGTTTACTTTTTGGTTACTACGTAGTTTTGATGTATTCACTATTATTCTACTATGTAGAAAATAGTAAAAAAAAAATCCCTGGAATGAGTAGGTGTGTCCAAACCTGACAAGTACTGAATGTACAGTTGAAGTTGGAAGTTTGCATACACATTAGCCAAATAGATTTAAACATCCTGTCAGAATAATAGTAGAGAGAATGAGTTTATTCAGCTTTTCTTTCATCTCATCACACTCATAGTATTCGGTAGCATTTAAATTGTTTCACGACCAAGCTTTCTTCCTGACTGATGTCTTGAGATGTTGCTTCAATATATCCACATAATTTTCCTTCCTCATGCTATTTTGTGAAGTGCACTAGTCCATCCTGCAGCAAAGCACCCCCACAACATGATGCTGCCACACCCCGTGCTTCACGGTTGGGATGGTGATTTCGGCTTGCAAGCATCCCCTTTTTCCTCCAAACATAACGGTCATTATGGCCAAACCCTTTCCATTTTTGTTTCATCAGACCAGAGAACATTTCTGCAAAAAGTACGATCTTTGTCCCCATGTGCAATTGCAAACCATAGTCTGGCTTTTTTATGGCTGTTTTAGAGCCGTGGCTACTTCCTTGCTGAGGGGCCTTTCAGCAAACCAGGCTGTCGTCTTGTGAAACAGTGGATGTAAAGAATCTAGCTGTGTAGCTAGCTACAGTATGGAGCCAATCTGTGTATGGACCCTAAAGCATTAGGTTCTGAACTAATGTTCAACTATGAACTTTGGCTATCATAGTTGTATCAATTTCAAGTCTGAATGGAATTAATGAAACCTATGGATAGAGTAGAATAACTTTGTGCCAAGGATGCAAGTCCTATATACATGTACTGTAGTTATTACCACACATGAGAACCCCACATTGTAGCCTATACATTGAATATATTCATTGATCATGCACTCTTCCTTCGCAAATAAAGTTGCGGTTCAGGTATGAATCTGTGAGACATTCTTTTTCAGTCATATCCAATACCAGGTTTATCAAACTCCAATTCTACAGAAAAAAACAATGCATATCTAATTCCCTTCATCTGCATTAATCTGAGGACAAAGGATAGTATTTCAATCAGTGGAAAATGTGATATGCTTTATTGAAAGTTCATTATCCAGGTGTTATAAACACATAATACATGGATTATAACAATTGTAATACTTATAAATACAAGTTCTATCACATATGGTGTGCATTATAAAACGAGGAAGACCGATGAGGTGGGGAGAGAGGTGGAGAGGACAGAAAGGGTGAAGGTAAGAACAGAGGCAGACAGCATATGATTAATGAATTACAGTGCTACCCTAATATTCTCACAGTTCATCACAATTACAGTGTCTATAGCCATGTCTCCTAACCAGCCTTGGGCCCCCAGTTGGCCCGAAGCTTATTTTAAGAGTGGGTGAGGTGTTGATGACGGGACTGGCTTCCTCTCACATCAAAACATACCTGCAGACGAGAGACAGATGGATAGAGAGAGAGCATGATTAAGAATTGTTTTATTTTTATTTTAACATGGTCAGTCGTCATAATCATCAGGAGGTTAAATGCAAAACTGACCTTGGATCATTAACTCTGGGACTACTACATCTCTATCTGAATTTCAGATAGAGATGTAGATAGATCATTTGAATCAGCTGTGTAGTGCTAAAACAAAAACAAAAATGTGCACAGGTGTTTGGAGCATTCCGATATGCCACAGCTGCTGAGGTTTCAGGTTCACCTCGGTCTTTAAATGGTGCTTATTCCAACTTATTCCAGTGCTGTAGATCTGCCCGCAGACGAGGTAGGAACACATATCCCACCCAGAAGGGGTGGATAGAATTCGACAGGTCCTTCTTCCTCCAAAATGTGCATGTGAGACAGTTCCATGTACAACAGTGAGGAAGAGAGAAAAGAACACAGAACAGGTTAATTACCTCTGGTTATGGACACTTTTGGCAGCAATAAAGCTTCCATAGCCTGTTCCTAAGGACAGTGAACATGTGGCAATAGCTACATTTGACCCCTTGATCAGCTCTCACTCTAAGAGTAAAGAAAATAGCTTTTTTTTGTAGATATGAAAACAATAACTGAGATATGACCGATGAACCTAAATCAAAAGATGTCATTATCAGGATTCGTCAATACAGCACAGAAAGCTTAACCCCAGACTGGTATTGTGGTTGTTCATTAGGTGATGGGAAATATGCAATATGTATACAAAATAATATACTTCCCTTCCTTGAAAATTAATCTATACCGCCAAAGATGACAATGTTGTACCTTGAAAAAAGCATTGGAATTAAAAGTGAAATGTTTAACCAATTAATTAACCTGCTTCATTATTTATGTATTACCAGTTGATGAAGAACTCCAATTTCATACATCATTGAACATTTGTCTACAAGTAAGAATACATTTAAAAAAATAACTTCTTAGATTTGATGGAGACATTATACATCTTAGTACCTTATCAATTTATGATTTGTATCAATGTGGACGAGAGACAGGGGAGCAGGAACAGTCTCTTTGCCGAGCAATGCAACGCAGCTGTCACGCCTTGGTCTTAGTATTTTGTGTTTTAGTTTATTAGTTAGTCAGACCAGGGTGTGACATGGGTTATTGTATTGTATTTTCTTATTGGGATTTGTAGTAGTTGGGATTGTAGCTGATTAGGGGTGTATGTGTTTAACAGGTTTGGTTGCTTGAGGTGTTCTCAATCAGAGTCAGGTGATTCTCGTTGTCTCTGATTGGGAACCGTATTTAGGTAGCCTGGTTTCGCTTTGCATTTCGTGGGTGATTGTTCCTGTCTCTGTGTAGTGTGCACCAGTCAGGCTGTAATAGGTTTCACGTTCTGTTTGTTGTTTTTGTATTTATTAGTTATTTGTGTATAGTTCGTTCGTTTGTCTTCCTAATAAACATGAGTAACTTACACGCTGCATTTCGGTCCGATTCTCCTTCAACAAAAGAAGAACGCGTTACAGCAGCTGGATCATTCTGGCAATGATACCATCACAATCTACACACTGCAAAGACTCCCTTAACTCTTCGCCATTGTACATGTGGCCCATTGCTCTGAGACTTTCTTTCACCATTCTAAAGCCCGCATGGGGCATCCTTGCCTTAATGGCGCTGACTTTCTGGTCTACATCTTCATCTGACATATGAGAATAATATTTGACAGATGGTTTCTTTCATCCTTCTGTAAAAAAGCTAACCATTACACTTTCATGAAATATGATTATATATCTACTCTCAAACAAATAGGACATGGCCTGCTTACAAGTTGCCATGAAAGAAAGTTAGATTAATTCAACTGAAAATGCGAGGACAGGTGTTCGTGGTTAAATGCTTTTGGTTAGCTTGAGAATAATAATTGCTTCCAGGATTTCTTTATTTGAACTATTTTCTACATTGTAGAATAATAGGGAAGATATCACAACTCTGAAATCAGTTAAGAACAAATTCTTATTTACAGCCTACTCCTTCCTCCCCGTCGGGGAATTGAACCTTGGTGTCCGTCCGGTCCGCACGACACAGGGATTCTTTAGTTAAATAGCCCGGTACTGTACTGCCCCGACTGTCACGTTGTAGAGTACCATATTTTCCATTCCATCCGAACAGAAACGCAGAGGGTTTTTGTTTTTCATGGAATAGAAATACCATAATACTAATCAAATTAATTAATCAAGTACCAGTCAAAGGTTTGAACACACCTACTCATTCCAGGATGTTTCTATATTTGTACTTTTTTCTACACTATGGAATAATAGTGAAGACATCACAACTATGAAACACATATGGTTCAGTTAAGAACAAATTCTTATTTACAAGGACAGCCTACTCCTTCCTCCTGGTTGGGGGATTGAACCCCATCTCCCATGTACCTGAAATATGGAAGACTACCGAATGCTTCTCAAAGATGTGACCTCTGGTGGTCAAACTAACACTAACTTGGATTAACGGAAAAAAATGGCTGACAATTAAATGTGCCACAGAATGCTGCGACAACCCACAAGGTGTGCAGCAGTATAGCACAACCTTTAAAGAAGGAACCACTGTTCATCATAATTGGACATGTCTCCTGTCACATATGCTATGGTTGACCTTAGATTTGAAGATGTAATCCAGATACAGGTGTTTTCTCCCATCTCCTTATCTATCGTACTCAAATTCCACTACAGTCAGTGCTTCAGAAAGTGGAGCAAAGCTTATTCAGTTTTACTACACAATATATAAAAAACGTGTTAGACAGGATTACTAGAGCGAAGGCAAGTAACGGTACCATGCACTGTTGACTTCTGCCGAAGTCGTTGCCTCTCCTTGTTCGGGCGGTGCTCGGCGTTCGACGTCACGGTCTTCTAGCCATCATTGATCCTTTTTTCATTTTCCATTGGTTTTGTCTTGTCTTCCCCACACGTGTTTTCTATCCCATTCATTAACTGTTGTGTATTTAACCCTCTGTTTCCCCTCATGTCTTTGTCAGAGATTGTTTTATTGTCAGTGTAGTGTGATTGTTGTATAGGTGCGCGTAGGGTCCTCGTACCCATGTTTGTTTGTTTATGTACATTTAGTGTTATGGAGCATACTCCGTGGACTTCATTAAAAGACTCCATTTTACACTCCATTTGACTCTCCTGCACCTGACTTCCCTGCCACCTATTACACCTATGCATGACAGAATTTCTGACCAATATATGAAGTCAGCAGGAGAGGACACTATGCCCATGGAGCTGGAGGAACGCGTTCAGGAACAAGTGAGGAGCTTGACGTTATCAGCTCCGTCATGGATCACATTGTCCAGAAAATGGATCGCTGGGAGAGACAGGGAGTTTCTCCAGCGCCACCACCAGCACAACCGGAATCTCCGTGAACGTTTTCCTCTCCGGAATCGAAGAACCATTTATCCCTACCTACGGGATACAACGGAGATACTGCCGGCTGCCAGGGTTTCCTCCTTAAACTGAACTTGTATCTAGCCACGGCCTCCCAGTACCATCTGACCGTGAGAAGAGTTACGCCCTCGTCTCATGCCTCACCGGGAAAGCCCTGGAATGGGCCAGCGCTGTGTGTAGTAGGGAGGATGCGGCGTTGGACCATTTTGAGGAGTTCACCCGCCAATTCCGGATAGTGACCGATCACCCACCTGAAGGCAAAGCAGCGGGTTGAGCTTCTCTATCATCTGAGGCAGGAGACGATGAGTGCACAGGATTTTGCTTCGGAGTTTAGGACCTTGGCTGCCGGCGCTGGATGGAGCGACAGGGCCCTGATCGACCATTACCTTTGTAGTCTACGCGAGGACGTCCGTCGGGAGCTGGCCTGTAGAGACACCACCCTCACCTTCGACCAGCTGGTGGACATGTCCATCAAGCTGGACAACATGCTGGCTACTCGTGGACGTCTAGATCGGGGGCTGGTTGTTCCATCCTCCTGCACCCTCTCTCCCGAACCTATGGAATTGGGAGGGATGGTGCGCAGGGAGACCGGAGGGGGTTCCCGCTCGAGCACCATTCAAGGTTGCAGAGGGCACACTGCTGGTCGGTGCCGGGTTGGTTCCTCTGGGAATAGAGAGGGCAGGCAGGGCATTCTGGCGTCACCCCAGGGGAGTAGGCACCATTCTCATCCAGAGCCCTCTGCTGCACTAATGTTTGTCTCTGTCTCTTTTCCTGATTTTTCACTGTATTCCCAGTATAAGGCGCTAGTAGATTCAGGTGCGGCTGGGAATTTCATTAATAAAAGTCTAGCTCATAGTTTAGGGATCCCTATTGTTCCTGTGGATATGCCTTTCCCTTTTCATGCCTTAGATAGTCGACCATTAGGGTCAGGGTTTATCAGGAGGTAACCGCACCTTTGTGTATGATAACGCAGGAGGGTTATCGCACAAGGAGAAGATTAGTCTTTTCCTTATTGATTCTCCTGCGTATTCTGTGGTGCTAGGCCTACCCTGGTTGGTTTGTCATAACCCCACTGTTTCTTGGCCACAGAGGGCTCTCATGGGGTGGTCGCGAGAATGCTCAGGTAGGTGTTTAGTGGTTTCCGTTGGTGCTACTACGGTGGAAAGTCCAGACCAGGTCTCCACCGTGCGCATTCCCCGAATATGCCGATTTGGCTCTCGCCTTCTGTAAAAAGAAGGCGACTCAATTACCACCCCATCGACAGGATTGTGCGATAGATCTCCTGGAAGACGCTGCATATCCCTAGAGTCACGTGTATCCCCTGTCGCAAGCGGAGACAGAGGCTATGGAGACGTATGTCTCTGAATCCCTGCATCAGGGGTTCATTCAGCCATCCATTTCACCCGTCTCTTCGGGTTTCTTTTTTGTGAAAAAAGGATGGCGGTTTACGCCCGTGCGTTGATTATCGAGGTCTTAATAAAACCACTGTGAAATATAGTTACCCGCTACCTCTGATCAATACGATTATTGAGTTAATGAACGGGGCACGTTTTTCACAAAATTGGATCTCAGGAGTGCATACAATATGGTGCGTATTAAGAAAGGTGATGAGTGGAAGACGGCATTTAGCACCACCTCAGGTCATTATGAGTACCTGGTCATGCCATATGGGTTCTGATATACTCTGCTACCTGCGCCGAGCATGTGTCCCTGGTGCGCAGGGTGCTTGGTCGCCTGTTGGAGCATGATCTATATGTCAAGGCTGAGAAATGCTTGTTTTCCAACAATCCATCTCCTTCCTAGGGCATCGGATTTCCCCTTCAGGAGTGGAGATGGAGAGCGACCGCATTACAGCCGTGCGTAATTGGCCGACTCCAACCACGGTAAAGGAGTTGCAGCGATTTTTGAGGTTTTCCAATTACTGCCAGAGGTTTATCCGAGGTTTTGGTCAAGTGGCAGCTCCCATTACCTCACTGCTAAGGCCCGGTGCGCTTGCAGTGGTCGGCTGAGGCGAACAGGGCTTTTGAGCACCTGAAGACTGTTTACCTCGGTGCCTGTGCTGGCTCATCCGGATCCCTCTTTGCCATTCATAGTGGAGGTGGACACATCCGGCTGGGATAGGAGCAGTGCTCTCTCAGCGTTCGGGTGCACGCCACTGAAGCTTCGCCCCTGTGCTTTCTTTTCGAAGAAGCTCAACCCGGCGGAGTGAAACTATGATGTGGGGAACCGAGAGCTGTTAGCTGTCGTAGAAGCTTTGAAGGTGTGGAGGCATTGGCTTGAGGGGGCTAAACACCCTTTTCTCATCTGGACTGACCACCTCAATCTGGAGTACATCCAGCAGGTGAAGAGATTGAATCCTCGCCAGGCAAGGTGGGCCATGTTTTTCACTCGTTTTGTGTTTACTCTTTCTTACAGACCTGGCTCCCAGAACATTAAGGCAGACGCATTGTCTCGGCTGTATGACACAGAGGAGCGGTCCATGGATCCCACTCCCATACTCCCAGCTTCGTGTCTGGTGGCGCCTTTAGTGTGGGAGCTGGACGCCCGGACATTGAGCAGGCGTCACGTGCAGAGCCTTCTCCCCCTGAGTGTCCAGCTGGTCGTCTGTACATTCCGTCTGCTGTCCGCGACCGATTGATATATTGGGCTCACACGTCACCCTCCTCTGGTCATCCTGGGATAGGTCGGACGTGCGCTGTCTTGAAGGGAGATACTGGTGGCCCACTTTAGCTAGGACGTGAGGATTTATGTTTCTTCCTGCTTTCGGTGTGCGCCCAGTGCAAGGCTCCTAGACACCTGCCCAGAGGTAAGCTACAACCTCTACCCGTTCCTCAACGGCCGTGGTCGCACCTGTCGGTGGATTTTGACTGATCTTCCACCTTCACAGGGTTACACCACGATCCTGGTCGTTGTGGATCGGTTTCAAAGTCTGTCGTCTCCTCCCTTTGCCCGGTCTCCCTACGGCCTTACAAACTGCAGAGGCCCTGTTTACACACGTTTTCCGGCACTATGGGGTGCCTGAGGATATAGTGTCTGATCGGGGTCCCCAGTTCACATCAAGGGTCTGGAAGGCGTTCATGGAGCGTCTGGGGATCTCGGTTAGTCTTACCTCAGGTTTTCACCTCGAGAGTAATGGGCAGGTGGAGATAGTTAACTTCTTGAAACTCCCCAAACCGGATCCGGGTTTGTGACTAAGCCTCAGGCTCATTAGCATAGCATAGCGTTAACGATTTCTGAAAATCGCAAATAAAATTAAAATAATCGTTTTGCTCTCAAGCTTAGCCTTTCTTAACAACACTGTCATCTCAGATTTTCAAAATATGCTTTTGAACCATAGAAATTGACTAATTTGTGTAAGAGTATGCAAAGCTAGCATAGCATTTTGTGTAGCATGTAGCACTTAACATTTTCACAAAAGCCAGATAACCAAATAAATAAAATCATTTACCTTTGAAGAGCTTCTGATGTTTTCAATGAGGAGACTCCCAGCCACATACCAAATGCGCAGTGTTTCCTGAAAGCGTCTGTGTGTAGGAGAAATCTTTCCGTTTTCTACATTGCGCCTGGCTACCGAAAATGCCCCTTCGCCTGCTCTGCCGGAAGCTGGGTCCGCGGTTTGTGGGGGCCGTTTAAAGTCCTGAGGAGAGTGAACGAGGAGGGAGAGTGAACGAGGTATGTTATAGGTTACAACTACCCACTCATTACCGTATTAACCCCTGCGTTCCATGTCTCTCCTCAGGCCGATGGTGGCTGGCCCGATCCAGGAGGCTGAAGTGCGTAATGTTCCTCCGCCTCCTCTAGACAGAGGGGGTGCCGGCGTACTCTGTTCGATCCATTTTGGATTCGAGGCGTCGGGCGAGGGCCTTCAGTACCTCGTGGACTGGGAGGTACGGGTCAGAGGAGAGATGCTGGGTTCCAGTGGAGGACGTGTTAGATCCTTCCATGTTATCAGAATTCCACCGTCTCCATCCGAATCGCCCTGCACCTCGCCCTCCGGGTCGTCCCCGAGGCCGGTGTCGACGCGCAGCTGGAGCCGCGCGTCGGGGGTGGGGGGTACTGTCACGGCTTCTGCCGAAGTCGTTGCCTCTCCTTGTTCGGGCGGTGCTCGGCGTTCGACGTCACCGGTCTTCTAGCCATCATTGATCCTTTTTTCATTTTCCATTGGTTTTGTCTTGTCTTCCCACACCTGTTTTCAATCCCATTCATTACCTGTTGTGTATTTAACCCTCTGTTTCCCCTCATGTCATTGTCAGTGTAGTGTGATTGTATAGGTGCGCCGGGTCCTACGTACCCATGTTTGTTTATGTACATTTAGTGTTATGGAGCATACTCCGTGGACTTCATTAAAAGATTCCTTTTACACTCCATTTGACTCTCCTGCACCTGACTTCCCTGCCACCTATTACACCTATGCATGACAGTCTGTAGACATTTAAAGAGAAATGTGCATGTGGTCTGCAGCCACTGGAAGATAATAGCGTAAGGTGCACTCTGCTATTTTATATGTATAGTGAAGATACATATGGTGAATTTAGAGGTAAAGACAGAGAATTGTTGAAGATGCACATGGTGTCATGGTGATTATCGAATGTATTTGGGAATAGTACTAAGTGAATGTGGATGTGAAAGTTGAGTATGGTTGTGTTAGTGTGGAAAGGACATGTTAAGCTGTTTGAATTGTGGATAATAAGCTGAATGATTGAAATTTAGGTGTTATCCCAGAGAGGTTATGTGGGACGCTAGTTACTATAAAAAAAATCACACATACAAGATAGCAAATTAAGCCTACACTTCTTGTGAATCCAGCTGTCACGTTCTGACCTTTCTTTCCTTTGTTTTGTTGTTAGTATGGTCAGGGGCGTGAGTTGGGTGGGCAGTCTGTTTTTCTATGATTTGGGGATTTCTATGTTTCGGCCTCGTATGGTTCTCAGAGGCAGGTGTCATTAGTTGTCTCTATATGAGAATCATACTTAGGTAGCCTGGGTTTCACTGTTTGTTTGTGGGTGATTGTCTATGTTAGTTGCTTGTGTCAGCACAGTTCTTATGATAGCTTCACGGTCGTTTATTGTTTTTGTACAGTTTACTTCGTGTTTTTTGTCATCTATTAAATGATGCACACACCACGCTGCGCTTTTGGTCCGCTTCTTACGACGATCGTGACACCAGCCAACATGGTAGATTTCAAAAAGGCTTTTGACGAAAGCAAACAATGCTATTATCTGAGGATAGCACCATAGTAAACAAAGAGCGAAAGCATATTTCAACCCAGCAGGCGCGACACAAAACGCAGAAATAAAAATATTAAATTCTTGCCTTACCTTTGACGAGCTTCTTTTGTTGGCACTCCGATATGTCCCATAAACATTACAAATGGTCCTTTTTGTTCGATTAATTCCGTCGATATATCCAAAATGTCCATTTATTTGGCACGTTTGATCCCGAAAAACACTGGTTCCAACTTGCTCAACGTGACTACAAAATATCTCAAAAGTTACCTGTAAACTTTGCCAAAACATTTCAAACTACTTTTGTAATACAACTTTAGGTATTTTTAAATGTAGATAATCAATAAAATTGAAGACAGGATGATCTGTGTTCAAAACAGGAAGAAAACAAACTGAAGCATGCTTTCTGGTCACTCGCCTCTAACAGTACACTTCAAGTAGCCCTCGTTCAAGATGGCCGTACTTCTTCATTACACAAAGGAATAACCTCAACCAATTTCTAAAGACTGACATCCACTGGAAGCGATAGGAACTGCAAGAAGGTCCCTTAGAAATATGGATTCCCAATGAAAACCCATTGAAAAGAGAGTGACCTAAAAAGAAAATCTGAATGGTTTGTCCTCTGGGTTTTGCCTGCTAAATAAGTTCTGTTATACTCACAGACATGATTCAAACAGTTTTAGAAACATCAGTGTTTTCTAATATACTAATAACATGCATATCTTATCTTCTGTGGATGAGTAGCAGGCAGTTGAATTTGAGCATGCATTTCATCTGGATGTGAAAACACTGCCCCCTGTCACCAAGTTAAGCTGATTGAAATGTGGATATTAACCTGTTGATGCTCTGGGGGCGCTATTTCATTTGGATGAAAAAACGTTCCCGTTTTAAACAAGATATTTTGTCACAAAAAGATGCTCGACTATGCATATAATTGCTACCATTCGAAAAGAAAACACTCTGACGTGTCCAGAAATACAAAGATCTTCTCTGTGCGTGCCCTATAACGTGAGCTTCAGGCAAAACCAAGATGAGATGGCATCCAGGAAATGACAAGGATTTTTGAGGCTCTGTTTTCCATGGTCTCCTTATATGGCTGTGAACGAGAGGAGTAAGTCTGCCCTTTCTGTCGTTTTCCCCAAGGTGTCTGCAGCATTGTGACGTATTTGTAGGCAGATTATTGGAAGATTGACCATAAGTGACCACATTTACCACGTGTCCGCCCGGTGTCCTGCGCCGAAATTGGTGCGCAAAAGTCACCTGCCAGTATTTTTCCATACGATACAGAGAGTAAAGCAAGCTTCCACGAACTGCATGTCAATGAAGAGATATGTGAAAAAACACCTTGAGGACTGATTCCAAACAACGTTTGCCATGTTTCGGTCGATATTATGTAGTTAATCCGGAAAAAGTTTTACGTTGTAGGTGACTGCATTTCGGTTCGTTTCGGTAGCCAGACGCAATGTAGAAAACGGAACGATTTCTCCTACACACAGACGCTTTCAGGAAACACTGCGCATTTGGTATGTGACTGAGAGTCTCCTCATTGAAAACATCAGAAGCTCTTCAAAGGTAAATTATTTTATTTATTTGGTTATCTGGTTTTTGTGAAAATGTTGCGTGCTACATGCTACACAAAATGCTATGCTAGCTTTGCATACTCTTACACAAATTAGTCAATTTCTATGGTTCAAAAGCATATTTTGAAAATCTGAGATGTTGTTAAGAAAAGGCTAAGCTTGAGAGCAGACGCATTATTTTCATTTTATTTGCGATTTTCAGAAATCGTTAACGTTGCGTTATGCTAATGAGCCTGAGGCTTTAGTCACGATCCCGGATCCGGGATGGGGAGTTTCAAGTTAAGCTGTCAAGGGACTAGCTCCAGTGTGAAAGATGATTACTGAGTGCATGAAAGAATGGATACCCCAACCAGTCCTGTGGAGCTGAGTTTTTAAATCTATAACGTTATCTATGGCTTCTGTTCACCATTGCCCATCGATCTACAGATAGTGAGCACTGACAGGAGAAGCCATAGAAAGATATGTGTACCTCTCGGGCTGCTGCGCTGGGATTATTTCTGCGGTGTGTAGTTGAAAACCTAAATATTTATAACGTTATAAAGGGATTCTGTATGGAGATATGGATGGAGAAAGTACTGTGGCAGCTCCGGACAGGGGGACTCTGGCAGCTCCGGGCAGGGAGGGCCCTGGCAGCTCCGGATAGGGGGAGGAACCCCTGGCAGCTCCGGACGGGGGCGAGACTCTGGGCAGATCCGGACGGGGACGGGAGATATCCAAGAGGCCTGGCTCTGGGAGCAGGCACAGGATAGACCGGGCTGTGGGGGAGCACTGAGATCTGGGCGTAGCCTTGACACCACTCTTCCAGGCTGAATGCCAACTCTAGCCCAGCACGTGTGGGAAGCTGGAACAGGCCTCACTGGGATCTCCTGGCGAACTGGGGAAACCATGCCTCGAGCCGACGCGGGATATCCTGGCCTGAGGAGACGCACTGGAGGTCTGGAGAGCAGGGCTGGCACCATCCGTCCTGGCTGGTTCCTCACCCTAGCCCGGCAGATGGGAGCTGGAATGTAGCACACCGGACTAAGAACGCATACTGGAGATCTGTAGCGCCAAGCTGGCACAAGAAGTGCAGGGCTGGGGAGGCGCACATGAGGCCTAGTGCGTGGGGCTGGCACAGTCTTCACCTGGCTCTGGTTCCATCTGACCGTCCCATGTGCTCCCCCAAAAATATTATTGGGGCTGCCTCTCCTGGCCACGCTGCTTGGTCCTTTGGTGGTGGGTAGTTCTGTCACAGCCATCGTTGCATTAAGAAGTGGACCAAAGTGCAGCGTGGTAAGTGTTCATGATTGATTAATAGGACTGAACACTGAATAACAAAGAGAACGAATGAAACAGTTCTGTCTGGTGCAGACACATAAACAGAAAACAACTACCCACAAGACACAGGTGGGAAAAGGCTACCGAGTATGGTATGGTTCGATACAACGATATACAGCTGCCTCTGAGAACCACACCCTGCCAAACACACAGAAATAGAAAACATAGAACGCCCACCCAACTCACGCCCTGACCAAACCAAGATAGAGACATAAAAAGGATCTCTAAGGTCAGGGCGTGACACTTTAATGGATAATTTCATGAAAATTATTTTAAAGCATTGTAGGGGACTTGATTTACCCCTAACCAATAAAACTATACTTGCTTATGAGATTTCCTCCACCCTTGTAATACATTTTGAAATAAACCCATGCCCTATTAAATAGAACCAATGATTTTCTGTATTCACCTACTCAACCGTTTAACGTGCTAAGTAGAGCATGCCATCTACAAGGAAGGGACTGACAGACAGTGGAACCCAGTTAATACATATTGATCCCTCTAAAGCATTACATATGAATCTTAAAATAATAAACATTTAACCTTTTCACATGTACCATCACACCGTGTGATCATTCTACAGTGGTCCCTGAAGCGTACAATCACACCCGTGTGATTATAACACTTATTTAGAACGCTTATTTAGAACGGACAGTTTCGAATGACGCAACAATCAGCATTTGAGCTGGCCACACTTTTTTCAGAAACTATTTACACAAACACAGTCCTTACAAAGTTATGTCCAGAATGTAAACAGTTTATTTTTGGATGCAATGTTCAGATATTCACAGAAGAATCTATAGCAAAACACAATCATCCAAACCGGAAAAATGTAGGCTACATTTGTCCTTGCGCTAACTGAGGAAAGATTGACAACACAAGGGGTCATATTTGTATAACTCTCAGCTGACAAACTACAATATGAATTAGCTAATAGCAATTACTATTTATAATTAATCACAGCAGAAGGTGAGCTCACCATTGATAAAAATAATTGAGTTAAACACTTTCTAGAAATTGAAAGTAATCCAACGATGTAAAGTCCATGTTTTTTTTCCTCACAGAAATTAAAGATAATAAGACAAGATGAGTTTGGTCTGTTTATAGTATGCATTTTGAAGGGTGTGTCGTCTACCATCGTTCACATCCCACCATTCACTTCCTGACGTTCTCAAAATAGGAGTGAACCCTTAGTCACCTCATTTTGTTATAGCATCTTTGGTCAGACAGACAATTACGTGAAACCCAGAATGCATTGTATGTCAACAAACATGGCTCCACACACAGCTGGAATTAGCTTAGCTCATTTTAATCAGTACAACCTTCAAAAAAGTATTTTACACACATTATATGTGCCCATTATAATCTATGCAAGAATCGGAATGCATGATTTATCACCGTTACTTGAAAACGTGAATAAAACAGTAAAAATATCAATAATTACCACACAAAACATTTTCTGATAGTTGTTTATTCAAACAAATGGCGTGTGCGGCAGTCAATCATATAACCTATTACTCCCACTCTGAGCCATTCAGTGTTGTTTATGTATGTAGGTAGTCAGCTAAGCTGCAGCACTAGCAATGTCGTTCAAAAAGGAGACACATCACAAACGTGGGAAATTCTGGATTTCGAAAAAAATTCTGACAATGAGTCTGAGTATGAAATTTAAGTAGATCTAAGTAAATATTTTTAATACAGAATATTGAGCTGATAAGCCAGCATCAACCGGTTTTTATTTTGACTAGGTCATGTCCCAAGGACAGTTTGTACAGAATTGTATTTCAATACAACAGGTCAAACTGACAATGTTTACTTTAGAAGGTGCCTATTTAGCTGTCTGCTACCATTTTTTTCATGTTTATCAATGATTCTGCATCTCTCCTTTGTAAGGCTTCCTAAGGCAAGTGCCTTCGGAGAGCAGTTAAATGTACCCTGATCTAGCTGTCTAGGGAGCTCCCAAATTAAGTAAAGTCTGGCCATTTTGTTTGTTTTTACCCTACAATCTTTACCACACACACGCGAGCACCCACACACAACCCATCTGTTACTTAATGATTAACACTCTGTTTGATTTATTGGGTGGGGTCTTTTACTTTTTTTTGTTTTTGTGCATTTTTCACTGGTCAGAAAGGATGCTGTATACAAATGACTTTAAAAAAAGTGTATATTGTCAGAGTTTTGGTTGCACGCATGTAAATTCTCTTGATAAGAAATGTACTGAAAAACCCAGTGTAAATCTGATACACAACATTTTGAAATGTTTAAAATATCTTTAAATATTATCTGAGGTACAGGGAAACAAACACTCACTTAATGGGGTTGAATGACCTCTGACCTCTATTCTGACTCTGGTGATGCCTGATCACCCTCACGAGAAAGACGAGACATTGGGGGATATTTAAATGGGCTATGTAAACACTAATAATT
Source organism: Oncorhynchus masou masou (assembly GCF_036934945.1). NCBI lineage: Eukaryota > Metazoa > Chordata > Actinopteri > Salmoniformes > Salmonidae > Oncorhynchus > Oncorhynchus masou. The sequence continues at coordinate 50,039 of NW_027008676.1, forward strand.
AGAAGAAGTTTATAATTTATCAATAGTCCTATGTGTGATTCGGACTACAAGAAGGACAGAGAGAGAGAGTGCTGCCCCTGAATGATGGACACATGTCTCTAGTCTATTTTACCATTACCTTGTGGAATACAATTATTTCCGTTTGGAGTTATCAAGAGTTTTAATTCTAATTTGATTTATTATGATAATTTGTTATTTTTGATTCAACGTGTGTCCAAAGAGGGAATTACCAGTCCTCTGGGCCTTTGGTAATTATGCTAATTAATTTTCTTCACATGTCTGCCAGGGAAAAGATGTTGGTAATGGCTAACAGTTACTCCAAATGGATTGAAGTTTTCCCCACCTCGAGTGATATATTTGTATTGCTGTAGTTGTTTTGTTTTCTTTGTTTTTGTCTTGCTTCAATAACAAATCTCACCAGATTGGGTCTGCTGGATGGTCGGGACTTCTCCCTAAGGATTAGCCCTCTAACTCTCTAAAGTGGTAACTCTGCGGTGAGATCGCCAAGATGATCGGGGAGTATAAGCCAAAATGTTTTCAACTGTGTGTTATTCTCTTTGAGGTTTTTTCTCCTCAGAAATCTGTATTAAGAATATTGGTATTAGTAATAAATAGTTACACAGCACATATTTTGTCTGGATTTCCTGAATCAGGTAGTAGTAATAATTTGTCATACAGTAAATAATTTGTCTGGATTTCCTGAATCAGAAATGCCCTAAACTAAACTGTTATCCTGTTCTGTCCTCTCTCTCTCTCTCTCTCTCTCGATGGTTACCACAGATGGTATATAGATGCATGGAAGACAATTCAGCTGAGAACAGTGTAAACCTCACCCCCCTCTAACTGGCTGAAATAATTGTGAAAATGGCGTTCAGGATGGTACTTCACCACTTCTACCGTGAGACCTGAGTTAACTGTGCCCGTAATTGTTTTAGGCTCATCCAAATTTGTTTATTTGGGGTATCAGGTTGATTTTGGAAGTCTGCACACTGAGAAATGTATAGTAACTTAGGTTAAGAATGCATTGAGACCCCAATCTGTTATTACCACAAGTGATGAGAATAGTTAATTAATGATGGAAATAAAATATGAATATACACTATGTCAATATAAATATACATTCTGCCAGTATCAGTGTGTGTTAAATTGAGGGTCTAAAATTAAAGTGATAGAACCAATGCGAAGCACTAAGGACTGTCATTCTAAATTTGGGTTGGATAATTTATCAATAATTATAAATATGATTTGTATAAGCAAAGCTTCTAGACAGAGCTATGGCCCTAAATTGTGAGGAGGGACACTAGATTTTATCTTGGGCTAGCCTTGCCCCAATCTCATTTTTATCAAGGTTGGTGTGAAACTGTTATAACAACTGTTCTCTCTTTTTCCTGTGAAAGTCAATATGCATGTTCCCTAGACCAAATTTGGGAGATCTCTAGAGACATAGAGAAAATTGGCAATGCAAAACAGAGAGGCTCTTTATGAAGTGTCTAGTTTTATGTATTGATTTCACTCCTGTTAATAGAAGTATAATCTTTATTATGATTTATTATAGTGATGTATTTTGATATAGAAGCTAAAACCTAAATGTTTACATTAAAATGTATTGATGAGGTATCAGGGAATGTGCTGGAAATATTTAAAGTTTGTGCTTTTCTATTAACTCATTTCTGTGTCCTATTCATCTATTCAGTAGCTGTAATTTGGCAGTACACTCACAACTTTGTTTTGAGAACGAAAGATATGTCCGTTTCAAGGTCTTAGCTTAGTAAAAGAAGCCTCAGGAGGAATTTGTCTGTCAAAAGTTATGTACCAGTATTGGTTGGTCACATGAATTAAACAGATCTGAAATGATGAATTAATTATGCTAAATCATGCAAATATAACTTGTGGGTGATATATATATATATATATATATATATATATATATAGGACAACTGCTGGGTTCTGCCCCAGCAGAGCTCCCCTGATTGACATGTGTACTATGGTGCATTGAGTTTATTTGGAACCTCTCCAGTGCGCTGATAATAAAGAATGATTTGTTTAAGATGAACTTTGAGTGTCCCTGGTGGTAATTTCCACAACGTGTGTAAGAATTTCCACAACAGGTGCTTCAACAAAGTACTGAGTAAAGGGTCTAAAATACCTAAATATCTAAATGTGAGATTTCAGTGTTTATTTTTTTGCTTTGTCATTATAGGGTGTTGTGTGTAGATTGATGAAGGGAAAAAAAACAATTTTATCAATTTTATAATAAAGCTGTAATGTAAAAAATGTGGATAAGGTCAAGGGGTCTGAATACTTCCCGAAAGCATTGTATATGTAAAGGGCACTGTTGTGACACTGATTTATTTGGTGGTGATGTCCCCACCTTCAGCTACATTTCATCGTCACATTGTGTCCATGTGACGTTTTACCTGCTACACAATAAGGGGGCTGAATAATTTTGCACGCCCAATTGTTCAGTTTTTGATTTGTTAAAAAGTTTGAAATATCCAATAAATGTCGTTCCACTTCATGATTGTGTCCCACTTGTTGTTTATTCTTCACAAAACAGTTTTATATCTTTATGTTTGAAGCCTGAAATGTGGCAAAAGGTCGCAAAGTTCAAGGGGCAAATACTTTCACAAGGCACTGTACCTCCAGGCTGTGTAAGGGCTATTTGACAAAGAAGGAAAGTGATGGAGTGCTGCATCAGATAACCTGACATCCACAATCACCTGACCTCAACCCAATTGAGAAGGTTTGGGATGAGTTTGACTGCTGAGTGAAGGAAAAGCATCCAACAAGTGCTCAGCATGTGGGAACTCCTTCAAGACTGTTGGAAAAGCATTCCAGGTGAAGCTGGTTGAGAGAATGCCAAGAGTGTCCAAAGCTTTCATCAACGCAAATGTGTACTTTGAAGAATCTATAATCTAAAATACATTTAGATTTTTTTAACACTTCGTTGATTACTACATGATTCCATATGTGTTATTTCATAGTGTTCATGTCTTCACTATTACTCTACAATGTAGAAAATAGTAAAAAAATAAAGATTAACCCTTGAATGAGTAGGTGTATCCAAACTTTTGACTGGTACTGTGTATATAACAATAAAAAAATAAAAAAAATTTAACAAAGGGAATAAATACACAATGATCAATGGTAGCTTGGCATAAACACATGGTACCAGTACTGTCTCATGACAATCCACGAGAATCCGAATAGGTCAGATCAGCTTTGCAATGAATAACTTCACTCAGACCCCCTCTCACTCACAGGGGGAGGAAAGAACGAGGTGGGATTAACCTGTTGAGTGTAGGGGGAAGTATTTTGATGTTTGGATGAAAAACATACCCAAATGAAACTGCATATTTCTCAGGCCCAGAATCTAGAATATGCATATAATTGTCAGATTAGGATAGAAAGCACTTTAAAGTGTCCAAAACTGTCAAAATATTGTATGTGTGTATAACAGAATTGATATTGCAGCAAGGAAGTGCTTAAGAGAAACGAATCTCCCTGTTCCATTGCATGCCTTCCCTCCATTTAAAGGGATATCAACCAGATTCCTTTCCTCGTGGCTTCCAATGGTGTGAACAGTCTTTGGACATAGTTTCAGGCTTTTATTCTGAAAAAAAGAGCGTAAATGATCACATCGCGTCAGTGGATGGCTGGGTGCCAGCAGAGTTTTGCATGTGCAACAGCTTGGAGCAGACATTTTCTCTGTCTCTCCCATTGAAAAAGCTATGGTCCGGTTTAAATATTATTGATTATTTATTGTAAAAACAACTTGAGGATTGATTATAAAAAATGTTTGACATGTTTCTACAACTTTACGGATACTATTTGGAATTTTTGTCTGCCCACGTCGTGACCGCTCGAGCCTGTGGATTTCTGAACAGAACGCGCCAACCAAATGGAGATATTTTGTATATAAAAATAATCTTTATGGAACAAAAGGAACATTTATTGTGTAACTGGGAGTCTCGTGAGTGCAAATATCCAAAGATCATCAAAGGTAAGCGATGCATTTTATTGCTTTTCTGAATTTCGTGACCAATCTACTTTGCTGCTAGCTGTTTAATTAAGGATTGACCACAAGTTCTCAATGGGATTAAGGCCTGAGGAGCCATGGATCCAAAATATCAATGTTTTCTTCCCGAGCCACTAAGTTATCACTTTTGCCTTATGGCAAGGTGGTCCATCATGCTGGAAAAGGCATTGTTCGTCACCAAACTGTTCCTGGATGGTTGGGAGAAGTTGCTCACGGAGGATGTGTTGGTACCATTCTTTATTCATGTCTGTGTTGAGTGAGCCCACTCCCTTGGCTGAGAAGCAACCACACACATGAATCGTCTCAGGATGCTTTACTGTTGGCATGACACAGGACTGATGGTAGTGCTCACCTTGTCTTCTCAAGTCAAGGTTTTTCCAGATGCCCCAAACAATCGGAAAGGGGATTCATCAGAGAAAATGACTTTACCCCAGTCCTCAGCAGTCCAATCCCTGTACCTTTTGCAGAATATCAGTCTGTCCCTGATGTTTTTCCTGGAGAGAAGTGGCTTCTTTGCTGCCCTTTTTGACACCAGGCCATCCTCCAAAAGTGCTTCGCCTCACTGTGCATGCAGATGCACTCACACCTGCCTGCTGCCATTCCGGAGCAAGCTCTGTACTGGTGGTGCCCCGATCCCGCAGCTGAATCAACTTTAGGAGACGGTCCTGGCGCTTGCTGGACTTTCTTCGGTGCCCTGAAGCCTTCTTCACAACAGTTGAACTGCTCTCCTTGAAGTTCTTGATGATCCGATAAATGGTTGATTTACGTGCAATCGTACTGGCAGCAATATCCTTACCTGTGAAGCCCTTTTTTTGTGGAAAGCAATGATAACGGCATGTGTTTCCTTGCAGGTAACCATGGTTGACAGAGGAAGAAAAATGATTCCAAGGACCACCCTTATTTTGAAGCTTCCAGTCTGTTATTCGAATTCAATCAGCATGACAGAGTGATCTCCAACCTTGTCCTCGTCAACACTCACACCTGTGTTAACGTGGGAATCACTGACATGATGTCTTCTGTTCCTTTTGTGGCCAGGCTGAAATGCAGTGGACATTTTTTGGGGGAATTCAGTTCATTTGCATGTCAAAGAGGGACTTTGCAATTCATCTGATCACTCTTCATAACATTCTAGAGTATATGCAAATTGCCATCATACAAACTGAGGCAGCAGACTTTGTGAAAATGTATATTTGTGTCATTCTCAAAACTTTTGGCCACAACTGTATACCCACTACATGTACAGGTGAAGTTGGAAGTTTACATACGCTTAGGTTGGAGTCATTAAAACTTGTTTTTCTACCACTCCACAAATGTCTTGTTAAAATATCTATAGTTTTGGCAAGTCGGTTAGGACATCAACTTCGTGCATGACTCGTGCATGACTAGTAATTTTTCCAACAATTGTTTAAAGACAGATTATTTCACTATTTCACAAATCCAGTTGGTCTGAAGTGTACATACACTTAGTGTACTATGCCTTTAAACAACTTAAAAAATGCCAGAAAAAGATGTAATGGCTTTAGAAGCTTGTGATATGCAAATTAACACGAGTCAATTGGAGGTGTACATGTGGATGTATTTAACTTCTTGCAACTCCAAACCCGTATCCGGGAGCGTAATCATAGCCTCAAGCTCATTACCATAACGCAATGTTTCCTATTCATGAAAATCGCAATTTAAATGAAATAAATATATTGAAACACAAGCTTAGCCTTTTGTTAACAACACTGTCATCTCAGATTTTCAATATATGCTTTTCAACCAAAGCTACACAAGCATTTGTGTAAGAGTATTGATAGCCTAGCATAGCATTAAGCCTAGCATTCAGCAGGCAACATTTTCACAAAAACAAGAAAAGCATTCAAATAAAACAATTTACCTTTGAAGAACTTTGGATGTTTTCAATGACGAGACTCTCAGTTAGATAGCAAAAACCATAATTGAGAATTTCAATAAGCATTTTTCTACGGCTGGCCATGCTTTCCACCTGGCTACTCCTACCCCCGGTCAACAGCACTGCACCCCCCACAGCAACTCGCCCAAGCCTTCCCCATTTCTCCTTCTCCCAAATCCTATCAGCTGATGTTCTGAAAGAGCTGCAAAATCTGGACCCCTACAAATCAGCCGGGCTAGACAATCTGGACCCTTTCTTTCGAAAATTATCTGCCGAAATTGTTGCCACCCCTATTACTAGCCTGTTCAACCTCTCTTTCGTGTCGTCTGAGATCCCCAAAGATTGAAAAGCAGCTCTTCAAAGGGGGACACTCTTGACCCAAACTGCTACAGACCTATATCTATCCTACCATGCCTTTCTAAGGTCTTCGAAAGCCAAGTCAACAAACAGATTACCGACCATTTCGAATCTCACCATACCTTCTCTGCTATGCAATCTGGTTTCAGAGCTGGTCATGGGTGCACCTCAGCCACACTCAAGGTCCTAAACGATATCTTAAACGCCATCGATAAGAAACATTACTGTGCAGCCGTGTTCATTGATCTGGCCAAGGCTTTCGACTCTGTCAATCACCACATCCTCATCGGCAGACTCGACAGCCTTGGTTTCTCAAATGATTGCCTCGCCTGGTTCACCAACTACTTCTCTGATAGAGTTCAGTGTGTCAAATCGGAGGGTCTGCTGTCCGGACCTCTGGCAGTCTCTATGGGGGTGCCACAAGGTTCAATTCTTGGACCGACTCTCTTCTCTGTATACATCAATGAGGTCGCTCTTGCTGCTGGTGAGTCTCTGATCCACCTCTACGCAGACGACACCATTCTGTATACTTCTGGCCCTTCTTTGGACACTGTGTTAACAACCCTCCAGGCAAGCTTCAATGCCATACAACTCTCCTTCCGTGGCCTCCAATTGCTCTTAAATACAAGTAAAACTAAATGCATGCTCTTTCAACCGATCGCTACCCGCTCCTACCCGCCTGTCCAACATCACTACTCTGGACGGCTCTGATTTAGAATAAGTTGACAACTACAAATACCCAATCGGGTCCTGTGTGGCTCAGTCGGTAGAGCATGGCGCTTGCAACGCCAAGCGTCGTGGGTTCGATTCCCGCTGGGGCCACCCATACGTAAAAAAAAAAAAAAAAGTAGTGGCCCCAGCCGACTTGTAAGTCGCTTTGGACAAAAGCGTCTGCTAAATGGGATATATACTTAGGTGTCTGGTTAGACTGTAAACTCTCCTTCCAGACCCATATCAAATATCTCCAATCCAAAGTTAAATCTAGAATTGGCTTCCTATTTCGCAACAAAGCATCCTTCACTCATGCTGCCAAACATACCCTTGTAAAACTGACCATCCTAACCTATCCTCAACCTTGGCAATGTCATTTACAAAATAGCCTCCAATACCCTACTCAACAAATTGGATGCAGTCTATCACAGTGCAACCTGTTTTGTCACCAAAGCCCCATATACTACCCACCATTGCGACCTGTACGCTCTCGTTGGCTGGTCCTCGCTTCATACTCGTCGCCAAACCCATGTCATCTACAAGAACCTGCTAGGTAAAGTCCCCCTTATCTCAGCTCGCTGGTCACCATAGCATCTCCCACCTGTAGCACACGCTCCAGCAGGTATATCTCTAGTCACCCCCAAAACCAATTCTTTCTTTGGCCGCCTCTCCTTCCAGTTCTCTGCTGCCAATGACTGGAACGAACACAAAAAGCACTGAAACTGGAAACACTTATCTCCCTCACTAGCTTTAAGCACCAACTGTCAGAGCAGCTCACAGATTACTGCACCTGTACGTAGCCCACCTATATTTTAGCCCAAACAACTACCTCTTTCCCTACTGTATTTAATTTATTTATTTTGCTCCTTTGCACCCCATTATTTTTATTTCTACTTTGCACATTCTTCCATTGCAAATCTACCATTACAGTGTTTTACTTGCTATATTGTATTTACTTTGCCACCATGGCCTTTTTTTGCCTTTACCTCCCTTATCTCACCTCATTTGCTCACATCGTATATAGACTTGTTTATACTGTATTATTGACTGTATGTTTGTTTTGCTCCATGTGTAACTCTGTGTCGTTGTATGTGTCGAACTGCCTTTCTTTATCTTGGCCAGGTCGCAATTGTAAATGAGAACTTGTTCTCAACTTGCCTACCTGGTTAAATAAAGGTGAAATAAAATAAATAAATAAATATTTGGAGGAAAAGGGGAGGCTTGCAAGTGTGAAGAACACCATCCCAACTGTGAAGCACAGGGGTGGTAGCATCATGTTGTGGGTGTGCTTTACTGAAGGAGGGACTGGGGCACTTCCCAAAATATATGGCATCATGAGGAAAAACAATTATGTGTATATATTGAAGCAATATTTCAAGACATCAGTGAGGAAGTTAAAGCTTGGTCACAAATGGGTCTTCCAAATGCACAATGACCCCAAGTATTCTTCCAAAGTTATGGCAAAATGGCTTAAGTTCAACAAAGTCAGGGTATTGGAGTGGCCATCACAAAGCCCTGACCTGAATCCTATAGACAATTTGTGGGCAGAACTGAAAAACATGTGCGAGCAAGGAGGCCTACAATCCTGACTCAGTTACACCAGCTCTGCCAGGAGGAATTGGCCAAGATTCACCCAACTTATTTTGGGAAGCTTGTGGAGGGCTACACAAAACATTTGACTCAAGTTAAACAATTTAAAGACAATGTTACCAAATACTAATTGAGTGTATGTAAATGTCTGACCCACTTTGAATGTGATGAAAGAAATAAAAGTTGAAATAAATCATTCTCTCTACTATTATTCTGACAATTCACATTCTTTAAATAAAGTGGTTATACTAACTGACCTAAGACAAGGATGGAATTTTTACTAAGATTAAATGTCAGGAATTCTGAAAAACTGAGTTTGGTGTATGTAAACTTCCGACTTCAACTGTATGAAGTTTCCATCCTATGTGTTGTGCATTTAATATGAACAATTCTGAAAGTGTTTTTGTTAAGACAGACTTCTCCTTAATTTAACCGCTGTGTCAGATTTCCAAAACTCTACGGAAAGCATAATCTGAGTACGGCACTGAGAGCCCAATCCACCAAGAGAAATATTCGCCATTTTGGAGTCAACTGTAACGGCGTTCTTCGTTTGTCGCAAGAAAGTCGGACCGAAATGCAGCGTGTACCTTACTCATGTTTATTAGTGAAACAAACAAACAAACTATACATGAAATAACTAATAAATACAAAACAACAAACGGAACGTGAAAACCTATTACAGCCTGACTGGTGAAACTAACACAGAGACAGGAACAATCACCCACGAAATACAAAGCGAAACCCAGGCTACCTAAATACGGTTCCCAATCAGAGACAACGAGAATCACCTGACTCTGATTGAGAAACGCCTCAGGCAGCCAAACCTAAGTAAACACACCCCTAATCAGCTACAATCCCAATAACTAAAAACCCCACTAAGAATACAACAAACAATAAACCCATGTCACACCCTGGCCTGACTAACTAATAAACTAAAACACAAAATACTAAGACCAAGGCGTGACAGAACCCCCCAAGGTGCGGACTCCCGAACGCACCTCAAACCATAGGGAGGGTCCGGGTGGGCGTCTGTCCATGGTGGCGGTTCCGGCTCCGGACGTGGACCCCACTTCATAAATGTCATTGTTCCTCCCCTTCGCGTCCTGGGATAATCCACCCTCACCGCCGACCATGGCCGGAATAGTCCTCACCCAGAACCCTACATAACAGAGGAGCAGCTCGTGACTGAGGGGCAGCTCGGGACTGAGGCAGCTCGGGACTGAGGGGCAGCTCGGGACTGAGAAGAAGCCCAGTACTGAGAAGAAGCCCAGCCAGGCAGTTGAATCCGGCAGATCCTGGCTGACTGGCGGATCCTGGCTGACTGGCTGATCCTGGCTGACTGGCGGATCTTGGCTGACTGGCAGATCCTGGCCGACTGGGGATCCTGACTGACTGGCAGATCCTGGCCGACTGGCGGATCCTGGCTGACTAGCAGATCTGGCAGATCCTGGCTGACTGGCGGATCTGGAAGAGTCTGGCTGACTGGCAGATCTGGAAGAGTCTGGTTGACTGGCAGATCTGGAAGAGTCTGGTTGACTGGCAGATCTGGAAGAGTCTGGTTGACTGGCAGATCTGGAAGAGTCTGGCTGACTGGCAGATCTGGAAGAGTCTGGTTGACTGGCAGATCTGGAAGAGTCTGGTTGACTGGCAGATCTGGAAGAGTCTGGTTGACTGGCAGATCTGGAAGAGTCTGGCTGACTGGCAGATCTGGAAGAGTCTGGCTGACTGGCAGATCTGGAAGAGTCTGGTTGACTGGCAGATCTGGAACAGTCTGGTTGACTGGCAGATCTGGAAGAGTCTGGTTGACTGGCAGATCTGGAAGAGTCTGGCTGACGGGCAGATCTGGAAGAGTCTGGTTGACTGGCAGATCTGGAAGAGTCTGGTTGACTGGCAGATCTGGAAGAGTCTGGTTGACTGGCAGATCTGGAAGAGTCTGGCTGACTGGCAGATCTGGAAGAGTCTGGCTGACTGGAAGATTCTGGCTGACTGGCAGATCTGGAAGAGTCTGGCTGTCTGGCGGATCCTGGCAGACTGACGGCTCTGGCTGCTTCATGCTGACTGACGGCTCTGGCTGCTCCATGCTGACTGGCGGCTCTGGCTGCTCCATGCAGACTGGCAGCTCTGGCTGCTCCATGCAGACTGGCAGCTCCTTGCAGACTGGCAGCTCTAGCTGCTCCATGTAGACTGGCAGCTCCTTGCAGACTGGCAGCTCTAGCTGCTCCATGCAGACTGGCAGCTCTGGCTGCTCCATGCAGACTGGCAGCTCCTTGCAGACTGGCAGCTCTAGCTGCTCCATGCAGACTGACAGCTCTGGCTGCTTCATGCAGACTGGCAGCTACTTGCAGACTGGCAGCTCTAGCTGCTCCATGCAGACTGGCAGCTCTGGCTGCTTCATACAGACAGGCAGCTCCTTGCAGACTGGCAGCTCTAGCTGCTCCATGCAAACTGGCAGCTCTGGCTGCTCCAAGCAGACTGGCAGCTCCTTGCAGACTGGCAGCTCAGGCTGCTCCATGCAGACTACCAGCTCAGGCTGCTCCGAACAGACTGGCAGCTCTGGCTGCTCCATGCAGACTGGCAGCTCCTTGCAGACTGGCAGCTCCTTGCAGACTGGCAGCTCTAGCTGCTCCATGCAGACTGACAGCTCTGGCTGCTCCATGCAGACTGGCAGCTCCTTGCAGACTGGCAGCTCTAGCTGCTCCGAACAGGCAGGAGGCTCCGGCAGCGCTGGAGAGGAGAAAGGCTCCGACAGGGCAGGAGAGGCGAGGCGCACTGTAGGCCTGATGCGTGGTGCTGGCACTGGTGGTATTGGGCCGTGGACACGCACAGGAAGCCTAGTGCGGGGAGCTGCTACCGGAGGGCTGGGGTGTGGAGGTGGTACTGGATAGACCGGACCGTGCAGGCGCACTGGAGCTCTTGAGCACCGAGCCTGCCCAACCTTACCTGGTTGAATACTCTCGGTTGCCCTGCCAGTGCTGTGAGGAGAAATAGCCCGCACTGGGCTATGTAGGCGAACCCGGAGACACCGAGCGCAAGGCTGGTGCCATGTAAGCCGGCCCAAGGAGACGCACTGGGGATCGGATGCGTAGAGCCGGCTTCATGGCATTTGGCTCGACGCTCAATCTAGCCCGGCCGATACGCGGAGCTGAAATATACCGCACCGGGCTATGCACCCGCACTGGGGAAACCGTGCGCACCACTGCATAACACGGTGCCTGCCCGGTCTCTCTAGACCCCGGTAAGCACAGGGAGATTGCGCAGGTCTCCTACCTGACGCAGCCATACTCCCTGATAGCCCCCCCCAATAAATATTTGGGGCTGCTTTTCGGGCTTCCATCCACATCGCCGTGCAGCCTCCTCATACCAGCGCCTCTCCGCTTTAGCCGCTTCTAATTCCTCCTTGGGGCGGCGATATTCACCAGGCTGAGCCCAGGGTCCTTTTCCGTCCAGTTCCTCCTACCATGTCCAATTCTCCAAATGGTGTAGCCTCTCCCACTGAAGCTGCTTCTGTTGCCTCTCGTAGCTCCTGCCTGTTAACACGCTGCTCGGTCCGAGTGTGTTGGGTGATTCTGTAACGGCGTTCTTCGTTTGTCGCAAGAAAGTCGAAATGCAGCGTGTAGGTTACTCATGTTTATTAGTGAAACAAACAAACAAACTATACATGAAATAACTAATAAATACAAAACAACAAACGGAACGTGAAACCTATTACAGCCTGACTGGTGAAACTAACACAGAGACAGGAACAATCACCCACTTCTAAATACAAAGCGAAACCCAGGCTACCTAAATACGGTTCCCAATCAGAGACAACGAGAATCACCTGACTCTGATTGAGAAACGCCTCAGGCAGCCAAACCTAAGTAACACACACCCCTAATAAGCTACAATCCCAATAACTAAAAAACCCCACTAAGAATACAACAAACAATAAACCCATGTCACACCCTGGCCTGACTAACTAATACACAAAATACTAAGACCAAGGCGTGACATCAACAGAAGTTAGAAATAACATTATAAATATTCACTTACCTTTGATGATCTTCATCAGAAGGCACTCCCAGGAATCCCATTTCGACAATAAATGACTGATTTGTTCCATAAAGTTCCATAAACGCCATAATTTATGTCCAAATAGCCACTTGTTGTTAGCGTGTTCAGCCCAGTAATCCATCTTCATGAGGCGCGATCACTTTGTCCAGACAAAAACTGGAAAAGTTTGGTTTCAAGTCGTAGAAACAAGTCAAACGATGTGTGGAATCAATCTTTAGGATGTTCTTACAGCCTCTTAGGGATAGTGAGACGCTAGCGTCTCAAGTGGCCAATAGCCTCGGGAAATGCATAGCGCCAAATTCAAATAAAATGCGATAAAACTCAAACTTTCATTAAATCTCACATGCAGGGTACTCAATTAAAGCTACACTCGTTGTGAATCCAGCCAACATGTCAGATTTTAAAAATGCTTTTCAGCGAAAGCATGAGAAGCTATTATCTGATAGCATGCACCCCCCCTGAACCACCTGAACGAGTTGTAAACAAAAGAATTAGCGTAGCCGGCGCTACACAAAACGCTGAAATAAAATATAAAACATGCATTACCTTTGACGAGCTTCTTTGTTGGCACTCCAATATGTCCCATAAACATCACAATTGGTCCTTTTTGAACTTCTTGAAACTCCCCATTCCGGATCCGGGTTTGTGACTAAAGCCTCAGGCTCATTAGCATAACGCAACGTTAACGATTTCTGAAAATCGCAAATAAAATGAAAATAATGCGTCTGCTCTCAAGCTTAGCCTTTTCTTAACAACACTGTCATCTCAGATTTTCAAAATATGCTTTTGAACCATAGAAATTGACTAATTTGTGTAAGAGTATGCAAAGCTAGCATAGCATTTTGAGTAGCATTTAGCACGCAACATTTTCACAAAAACCAGATAACCAAATAAATAAAATCATTTACCTTTGAAGAGCTTCTGATGTTTTCAATGAGGAGACTCTCAGTTACATACCAAATGCGCAGTTTCCTGAAAGCGTCTGTGTGTAGGAGAAATCGTTCCGTTTTCTACATTGCGTCTGGCTACGAAACGAACCAAAAATTCAGTCACCTACAACGTAAAACTTTTTTTCCGGATTAACTACATAATATCGACGAAAAATGGCAAACGTTGTTTGGAATCAATCCTCAAGGTGTTTTTTCACATATCTCTTCATTGATATGCAGTTCGTGGAAGCTTGCTTTCCTCTCTGTATCCCATGGAAAAATACTGGCAGGTTACTTTTGCGCACCAATTTCGGCGCAGGACACCGGGCGGACACCTGGTAAATGTGGTCTCTTATGGTCAATCTTCCAATGATCTGCCTACAAATACATCACAATGCTGCAGACACCTTGGGGAAACGACAGAAAGGGCAGGCTCATTCTCTCTCGCATTCACAGCCATATAAAGGAGACAATGGAAAACAGAGCCTCAAAAATCCTGCTCATTTCCTGGATGCCATCTCATCTTGGTTTTGCCTGAAGCTCACGTTCTAGGGCACGCACAGAAAATATATTGGTAGTTCTGGACACGTCAGAGTGTTTTCTTCGAATGCTATCAATTATATGCATAGTCGAGCATCTTTTTGTGACAAAATATCTTGTTTAAAACGGGAACGTTTTCATCCAAAAATGAAATAGCGCCCCAGAGCATCAACAGGTTAATTAATTCCGTCCATGTATACCCAAAATGTCCATTTATAAAGCAGGTTTGATCTGGAAAAAAACAGCTTTCCAAAACACACCGTCACTACAAAACATTTCAAAAGTTGCCTATAAACTTTGCCAAAATATTTCAAACTACTTTTGTAATACAACTTTAGGTATTTTAAACGTTAATAATCGATCAAAATGTCGACGGGCAAACTGTATTCGATAGAGAAAGTAAACAAAACATGCCCCTTTTTCCCTCTTGCGTAACCTCAACAGTGTAAAGTTGTTCCAGGATGTGCCTCTTCTTTGTTTCACCAATGATAACTTCAACCCAATTCCAAAGACTGGTGACATCCTGTGGAATTCGTAGGAACTGTATAATGGGCGCTATCTAATTTCCCTTGGCAAAGACAACTGAGGGGACTGTCAGAGGAAATTTTTTTTACAATTCTGAACAGTTTTTCTTGGGGTTTTGCCTGCTACATAAGTTCTGTTATAGTCACAGACATGATTGAACCAGTTTTAGAAACTTTTCCATCCACACCTACTAATCATATGCATATAATATATTCCTGGCATGAGTAGCAGGAAGTTGAAATTGTGCACGCTATTTATCCAAAAGTGGAAATGCTGCCCCCTATCTCTAAGAAGTTCATAAAACATCAATAATGTTCCAACCGGAGAATTCCTATGTCTGAACACAAGCACTGGAACAAGAGCTAACTCTGTCGGGAGCGCGTCACAAGCCTAAGACACTCTGCCAGACCCATGACTCAAACAGTTATCATGAGACCCTCCTTTATAGTAGAATCCTCAAACCAGTTTCTAAAGACGGTTGACATCTAGTGGAAGCCGTAGAAAGTGCAACTTGACTCCATAGACACTGTATTTAGTCAGCCAAGCTTTGAAAAACTACAAACCTCAGATATCCCACTTCCTGGTTGGATTTTTCTCAGGTTTCCGCTGCCATATGAGTTCTGTTATACTCTTAGACATCATTCAAACAGTTTTAGAAACTTCAGAATGTTTTCTATCCAATAATAATTGGATATAATTAATAATAATATGCATATATTCAATTATCCAATTAATAATCATATGCATATATTAGCATCTGGGACAGAGTAGGAGGCAGTTCACTCTGGGCACGTTATTCATCCAAAAGTGAAAATGCTGCCCCTATCCAGTAAAAGGTTTTAAGAGAGGAATGTGATTTGAGAAACTATAAGAGATAATTGTTTTACATAAACTTTGCAAGTGCAAGTGAGGTCAGAGAGAGTGTCAGCCTGACGGAACCGCTTCTTTCGAACTAGCTGCATAAATGATGGGTAATGAAATGAACATTCCAGACCAGAAAGCGTGAAGCTTCAGCTACACTTTTAAAGTGGTCTGAATTTTCAATCTCAACAGTAGGTAGAGACAATACACTCACCTTCCGGACAAATGGCTCATTAGCAGTCCCAAGTAAAGTGTCTTTGAAAGAAAATGTAAGTAGTACTGTCCTACTACTCTGCTCAAACACTCGTATTACGCTACTCTCATAAACTCACTGGGTACCTATCTTCAAATAAGCATCTTCAGGAGCGAATGGATGGAAAATAAACTCTGTAGTTCTGTTCAGGACTACATGACAATCACCAGATACCGGAAAACTACAAATAAGGACAACAGTATGAGACTTGTCAGAACCATTTTGGACAATCCGAGCCTTACAAGCGTGCCGCGAAAAGGCCCAAATCCCTTTCCATGCCACAGAGAAAGATCCGCGAACCAAGACATTACCTAAGTCTAAGAGCTTTCCACACCTGGATTGTGCAAGGTTACTGGTTCGAATACAGGAGCCGTCAAGGTGAAAAATCTGTAGAACATATTTTTGTAATTATTATTATTTTCAAAAATATTCAAGCTCTGTCAAATTGGTTGTTGACATTTTCAGATTGAAGTCAAAACTGTAACGCGGCCACTCAAGAACATCCACTGTCTTCTTTGTAATCAACTCCAGTATAGATTCGGCCATGTGTTTTAGACTATTGTCCTGTTGTAAGGTGAGTTCATCTCCCAGTGTCTGGTGTAAAGCAGACTGAACCAAGTCTTCCTCTAGGATTTTGCGTGCTTAGCTCCATTACGTTTATTTTTTAACCTGAAAACTTGCCAGTTCTTAACTTCTTGAAACTCTGGGGCGCTATTTCATTTTTGGATAAAAAGACGTGCCCGTTTTAAGCGCAATATTTTGTCACAAAAAGATGCTCGACTATGCATATAATTGGTAGCTTTGGAAAGAAAACACTCTGACGTTTCCATAACTGCAAAGATATTTTCTGTGCGTGCCCTAGAACGTGAGCTACAGGCAAAAACAAGATGAAACGGCAACCAGGAAATGAGCAGGATTTTTGAGGCTCCGTTTTCCATTGTCTCCTTATATGGCTGTGAATGCGAGAGGAATGAGTCTGCCCTTTCTGTCGTTTCCCAAGGTGTCTGCAGCATTGTGACATATTTGTAGGCATATCATTGGAAGATTGACCATAAGAGACCACATTTACCAGGTGTCCGCCCCGGTGTCCTGCGCCGAAATTGGTGCGCAAACCTCAGCTGCAAGTATTTTTCCATGGAATTCAGAGAAGAAAGCAGGCTTCCACGAACGATATATCAATGAAGAGATATGTGAAAAACACCTTGAGGATTGATTCCAAACAACGTTTGCCATGTTTCGGTCGATATTATGGAGTTAATTCGGAAAAAGTTTGACGTTGTTGGTGACTGAATTTTCGGTTCGTTTCGGTAGCCAAATGTGATGTACAAACGGAGCGATTTCTCCTACACAAAGATGCTTTCAGGAAAAACTGAACATTTGCTATGTAACTGAGAGTCTCCTCATTGAAAACATCCGAAGCTCTTCAAAGGTAAATGATTTTATTTATTTGGTTATCTGGTTTTTGTGAAAATGTTGCGTGCTAAATGCTACTCAAAATGCTAAGCTAGCTTAGCATACTCTACACAAATTAGTGAATAGCTATGGTTCAAAAGCATATTTTGAAAATCTGAGATGACAGTGTTGTTAAGAAAAGGCTAAGCTTTAGAGCAGGCGCATTATTTTCATTTTATTTGCGATTTTCAGAAATCGTTAACGTTGCGTTATGCTAATGAGCCTGAGGCTTTATTCACGATCCCGGATCCGGGATGGGGAGTTTCACGAGTATAGCCATGACATGCTACAGCCACCACTATTCTTGAAAATACGGAGAGTGGTTCCCACTCTTTTGTCCCAAACCTAAAGCAAAATTTTTGCAGTTTTACTTCAAATAAAATACCATTTTATTGGTCACATACACATGGTTAGCAGATGTTATTGGGAGTGTAGCAATAACATATAAATACATACATTATTGCCAGGATGTTATTGGGAGTGTCAAGACTCGGTTACAAACTCGGGTCTCTGGTGTGAGAAACAGTCCCTTAGCAAACTGAGCCACTAATAGTTGGCAGAACCCAGAAGGTGAGGCAGGCACAGCAGTACTTGAGACGGTGTTTTAATAAAGTAAAAAGGAAAGTTCTTCAGGCAAAAATATACATCCACAACGTCAAAAGTAATTCCAAGAGAAAAAGGTAATCCTCCAAGTCAAAAGGTAAATTCACAAGGTGGTAGGTACAGCAGAAAAAAGCCTCAAAAGATAATCAAAAATAAATAAACGAGAACAAAAACAGAGTACCACAAGAGAGTCCAACTGGAGCAACAAATGTTCACAGCATCGCTGGGGCTGGGTGCTAACATTCAAACACAGAGCGAAGAACTGAGGAAAACTAAGGGTTCAAATACATTCAAGGGAAACGAGGCACAGGTGCAAGTAAAACTGGAAACAAGGGAAAACAAAAGGGTCAAAAAGCACAATGGGGGCATCTAGTGGCCAAAACCGGAACAATCCTGGCCAAATCCTGACAGAACCCTCCCCCCTAGGAACGGCTCCTAACGTTCCTACCAGCTTTTCAGGGTGGAGGGCCCTGAACTGTCGAATGAGGTCAGGGTCCAGTATGTCTTTGGCAGGAACCCAGGAGCGCTCCTCGGGACCCTAGCCTTCCCAGTCCACCAGAAACTGCCAGGACCGCTGCACCCGGCGGGAATCCAGTATCCAATGGATGGTGTAAGCCGGCTGGCCTCCGATATGTATGGTATAAGCCGATGGATGGTATAAGCCGGCTGGCCTCCGATATGTAACGGGGTTCACTCTCCTGGCAACCTTAAAGGGACCAATGTATTTCTGCGACAGCTTGCGAGACTCCACCCATAGCGGTAAGTTTATTGTAGAGAGCCAGACTCTCTTGCCTGGGAGCAGGGTAGGCCCGGGACGGCAACGTCTGTTGGCTTGTCGTTGGTACCGCTGTGAGGAACGCAGAAGATTAAGACGGGTCTTCCTCCACGTAAGTCGACAGCGTCTGATGAACTTCAAGGCTGAAGGCACTCCGACTTCTGCCTCCTGGTCCGGGAACAATGAACGGGCATCGCCAAACTGACTCTCGTGTGGGGACATACCAGTGGAGGAGGAGCGCAAGGTGTTGTGCACGTACTCTGCCCAAACAATGAAGGACAACCATGTGGACGGGTTGTTGGAGGCCATACATCTGAGGGCGGTTTCCAGCTCGATTCATCATCTCGGTTTGGTTGGACTCCGGGTGGTACCCTGAAGATAGACTGGCAGTGGACCCTATGAGTTGGCAGAAAGCCTTCCAAAACCTTGAGGCGAACTGGGGACCTCTGTCGGAAACCATATCTTGAGGAATGCCGAAGACTCTGAACACATGGTTAATTACCAACTCAGCCGTTTCCTTGGCAGAAGGTAACTTGGCCGCCTTAGAAAACCTGTCGATGATGACTAGGATAGTAGTTTTACCATGGGACGGAGGAAGGCCAGTAATAAAGTCCAACGAGATATGGGACCAGGATTGGTGGGGAATAGATAAAGGGTGAAGGAGTCCTTGAGGGCGAAGGTGAGAATATTTCCCTGGCAGCACACAGGACAGGCCTTGACGAAAGTGGCAACGCCTTCTTTATGGTGGGCCACCAGAACTTTTGCTGGATGAACTCCAAGGTCCGACCTACACCCGGGTGACAGGTGAGGTGAGAGGAGTGCCCCCACAGAAGGACCTGGGTCCTCGCTGCCTTGGGGACAAACACCCGATTGGCAGGACCTCCTTTCGGACCCGGTTTGATAGCTTGAGCTTGTCTCACGGTATCCTCAACTTGCCACGAGATCGGGGCCACGATCTTAGCAGCAGGAAGGACAGGCACGTCAGTATCTTCTCGAATGGCAGGAGCGTAGACTCGGGACAAGTCCTCCAGTTTGAGATTCTTCGACCCGGGCTGATAGGTGAGGATAAGCTGGAATCGATTGAAGAAAAGAGACCATCGAGCTTGTCTGGAGTTCAACCGCTTCGCCTGCTGGATATACTCCAGATTTTTGTGGTCTATGTCTTGTGACACTAGACACATTAGGGAAGCCATAGAAAAAGGAATCTGGTTGATATCCCTTTCACTGCTCAATTAGAGACGCATAGGAACGCAGAGGTTTCTAAATAAGAGTCACTTCCTGATTGGATTTTTCTCAGGCTTTCATTTATCAGTTCTGTTATACTTACAGACAATACTTTTACAGTTTTGGAAACTTTACAGTGTTTTCTATCCTAAGCGGTCAATTATATGCATATTCTATTATCTGGTCTTGAAAAATAGCCCGTTTACTTTGGGAACGTTATTTTTTCCAAAAATGAAAATAGTGCCCCGTAGTTTCTTAAGATAACTTGGGGCTCAAGGCTGGTTAGGAGACATTGCTAGAAACACCGCAATTGTGATGAACTGAGAGAATATTAGGGTAGCACTGTAATTCATTAATCATATGCTGTCTGCCTCTGTTCTTACCTATTTCCCTTTCTGTGTTCTACACCTCTCTCCCCACCTTGTCTTTCTTCCTCGTTTCATAATGCACACCATATGTGTATTGAAGTACAGATTGAACTTGTATTGATGATATTACAATTATCATTATTCTAATGCATGTATTATGTATTTATAAGACCTGGATAATGAACGTCTTTCAATAAAGCGTTTCACATTCTCTACTGGTTGAAATTAAGCATCTCATATTTTTTTTCCTCAGAATAATGCAGATGAAGGGAGTTAGATATTCATAGTTTTTTCTGGATATATGAATTACAAATCAGCTTTTACTTAAATCATGCTTCTAGTCTATTTGCCTAATTACAATGTGGAATCATTGATGTCTCAGGAGCAGGAGTGGTAAACACTATTGAAGTGTATAATTGTAATACATACAGTTGAATTTGGAAGTTTACATACACCTTAGCCAAATATATTTAAACTCAGTTTTTCACAATTCCTGACATTTAGTCCTAGTAAAGTCAGTTAGGATCACCACTTTATTTTAAGAATGTGAAATGTCAGTATACTAGTGGAGAGAATGATTTATTTCAGATTTGATTTCTTTCATCACATTCCCAGCGGGTCAAACACTTACATACACTCAAGTATTATTTGGTAGCATTACCAAATTGTTTGACTTGGGTCAAACGGGTAGCCTTCCACAAGCTTCCCACAATAAGTTTGGTGAATTTTGGCCCATTCCTCTTGACAGAGCTGGTGTAACTGAATCAGGTTTGTAGGCCTCCTTGCTCGCACACGCTTTTTCAGTTCTGCCCACAAGTTTCTGTAGGCTTGAGGTCAGGGCTTTGCGATGGCTTCTCCAATACCTTGACTTTGTTATCGTTAAGCCATTTTGCCACAACTTTGGAAGATTCGGTAACATGATTAGAATATTCTTGGATAATTTGCGGTACATAAAATATATTTTTGCAAGGGGTTTGAGTGAGATATTGATTTCTATTTATTTAACTAGGCAAGTCAGTTAAGAACAAATTCATATTTACCATAACAGCCTACTCCGGACAAACCCTGATGACACTGGGCCAATTGTCTGCCGCCTTATTGGATTCCCAATCACGGCCAGATGTGATGCAGCCTAGATTCGTACCAGGTACTATAGTGACACTTCTTGCACTGAGATGCAGTGCCTTAGACCGCTGCGCCACTCGGGAGCAGTTCTATTTCTAACTGATGTTTCTGATGTTTAACTGATGTTTCTAAGTGGCCACACACCGCTCCAATAATTTGAAAGCTTGTTCTATTGTCAATATGACTAGCTAAATGAGACAATACAATGTTAGTGTTAGGCTTTCACAAGGCAATTCAGAGAAGCAGATTGTAGTTTTGTAGTGCATAGAATGAAGCCATGAGTGCATTGAGATGTGTGGTCCGCAGAAAATGTTCTTCACAACACAGCAGACAGGGGCATTCTGTTCAGGACAACCCAGGGTATAACGTCATGTCATCTTCTAACTGTACATCAAACATAGTGATCATAAACAATGACACTGTATATTACATGAGTTTTATGACATGAGAAATGCACATTTGGACTTGTGTTTGACTTGCTTGTAGGACATCAAAGCAGTATTTTTTATAATCCTCAACATCTCATCTTACAAAATACACAGAGTCCTCGTAATGTACACCATTTCCCTCACTCAGACAACAAACATTTTGCTAAAGTTTCCAAAATAGCAGGTGGGATGGGGGCATCTTCTTGTTGCGCAGAGTGCTCAAGTTCAGAAGGGCTGTCAGTCATAACCCATACAGAGCTGTGAAGCGGACACCTGAGCTCTGACATCACGTATAGCATGTTACTGTGTAGCCACTGCGTTCCAATTTACATGCTTATCAGTGTCCAAATCTGCCAACCCATATACGGGTACAAATGTAAGGGGTGTCCAGTATGTGCCCTGTATAACTTCTAAAATCAGTTGCATCCTGTTGGATAAAACTTGCACAAACTTTGCCCTGTTCACATACTGTAATGAGTGAATATAGTTGTTCAATGGCATCCACTGGCTAGAACACTGCTATATTCTAGCTAGCTAACTGTTTGCACCTTGCTTTTTCTGAAATTATCTGAGGCTGTTTGTTCTGACTGAAGTTGTGCACTTTTGAAAATGTCTGACTCAAGAAAGGATTGTTTGTTGGAAACAATGTTTGAATATGAAATTCTACACCTCTGCCATTTAAAAGTTGGCACAGACCTATGTGACCTTGAAATGTATCGTGAGACCACAAAAATACACCCAATGTTTGCTAAGCATTCTGTTTTATATTGTTTGCACCCCAAAAAGCAATATCTCCCAACCTTGCTACAGAGAGCATATTTACTTAGGTCTGTTTCCTTGGAGATTCAGGACCCTGTGTGTAGACAGAGCCCTCTATGTCTATGCTGATACCACATGATTCAGCCTCATGTTTATCTCTACTAACAACTAGTGATGGGGAAAAAAATCGATACAATTACAGGACGGTATATCGTATTTTGACCATTTCGCAATATTAGTTTTGCACTAGTTGGCTGTACCTGTACCACCAAAACTCCAGTAATTTTTCTACATATCTTGTTCTCCATCTCCTTTTTAATTTGTTTTCAGCTATTTTATTTCCGTGACTGATCAAAACTTGTTTTCTCATGGCTCTCTCTTGTCCCTCTGCAGCAGGCATATTGTGAGCAATATGTTTGGAAAATCAAATCATAATAAAATAACAGTATCGAATAAAATTAACCATAGAATCACAAGAATTGCAATAAATAATGTTTTGGCTTTGATTTTTTATATTTTAATTCACCTTTATTTAACTAGGCAAGTTAGTTAATAACAAATTCTTATTTATAATGACTGCCTACCCAGGCTAAACCCAGATGATGCTGGGCCAATTGTGCAACGCCCTATGGAACTCCCAAGCACGGCCAGATGTGATACAGCCTGGATTCAAACCAGGGACTGTATTGATGCCTCTAGCACTGAGATGCAGTGCTTTAGACCACTGCTCCACTTGGAAGCGCAAAGTATTGTGATAATATTATATCCTGAGATCCCTGGCAATTCCCAGCCCTAGTAACAACTCAGCTCAGACCAATCTAAATCATAGTCCGCCACCACATTGTGGATGGCTTGATTATAAAATCCACCCTTTGTATGCCTAGGTTTACCTTGCTGGGTTTCCATGTACAACGTGAAACATCGCTTTAGAGCGCAGTGCTTGTGTGCCTCAATAATTAATGCATTGTCATTGTGAATCATGGCGTGCTGTACTACTGCAATGGTCAGGATTGTTTGTTCAGCAAACTCTGCTAAATACTTCTCCTGTTTTCCACAGCAGTAATTAAACATTCACATTGATTCGGCCACCTGCAGGGTATTCCTTGACCCTCAAAATAAATGCCAACAGAAAATCATGACAGCCAATTAGATTTAAAAACAGCTTTTGATTCTAGCATAGACATCAGCAGCTACACATGTGTATAGCTGTCTGTCTGTCTATCTCAGTTTTTTTACACTTTCAGTGTCCATGTGAAATGCAACACTTGGCAATTTATCTACTGTTCTTCGTAAATCCTTTTCTCGCTTCTGTAAGTGGCCAAGCGAGTGCGTGTGGAAGCATCAGTGCTTTATTAATTATGAGAAAGTGCCTGTGTTTTGGGCAGTACACTCGGTATGGTGGTGAGATAGACCAAGACTGGAGAAAACAGAAGCAGGTTCATGACTACTTCCAGAGTGGACTGGACATAAGGTCTGCTCATCATGCTTAGAAGAGATCATGTTTTATACAGCGTCAAAACCTAGTTTCCAGGAAACCGAAGATGTGAAAATTATTATGAACTCCTTCTGCAGCTTGGAAAGCCAGTGTTCCTTTGATGAAGAGAGCTTCTTTGTATGTCTTGTGTTTCGTTGTGGGTCTGTATAATTTGTTGTAAAGTATTTTGTAGCCTGTCCTGCAGAGGTATGTGTATGTCAAAAGGTCTGTGTTTTTGATTATTGAAACTGCTCACTTTAAGTTAGTAGTTATTCTGTTTTTGTTCCCAGGGGGGAAGGGGAAGGCACTTGGGAGTGTTTATGCAAGAGGCCTGCGGGCATACATATACCCGTAGTATGTACTCTGTCTATGTACACTAGTGAAGACATGGGCGGACCACCCACTGTAATTTGGTTAGCCCGCCAGGTGTCGTTAAGAATAAGTAAGCAAAGGGGGTAGGTAGGTAAGGTAGGAGAGGGGCTCTTTAGCTTTAACTTTCTTTGCTTTGGTTCTGTCCAACCCCTTTTCCCCAAATTACCATGTGAAGGAAACATAAATTCCCTGTTAATAATGGTAATATTCTCTGCCTCTGTCATCCTTACCCCCACCTACAGTCTCATACCTTTTTCACTCCACGGTGAGTTGAGTGTAGCAGGGTATTGCGTTCCCTCCTCCAAGAGGTGTGCGTAACACAATCTATGAAACTAACCAGCTAAACTTTGTTTCACATGGTCAAGTTCGGTTTCTGTGCAATCCTCAGACACTCTAGAAGGCAACCAAACTTTGTTTCATCTTTCTACATTATGTATTGGCTACACAACATGTCAATTAGTCCATGGAGAACAGCCATCATTATGCACCAATGAGATGGGTGGTGTTCACTTGATTGACAGTCTCTTGGTCCAATGACAACCTATAATTTTGAAACATAGCTAGCTAGATAAGGCAGAGCAGTTTATGTTACGCAGCGCTCGCTTTCTTCTCCAAAGTTTTCTCAAGACTGAAAAAGTACAACATAGCTGCGAAGAGTGTAAAAGCTAAATCACACTTCATGTATATACATTTCGATGAGATTATTGCAGATATTGACCGTGAGAGTGACTCGAGGAGTCCTGCATGCAAGGAAAGGGTAATGTTACTTTTAGGTCAGTAAGTAAAATGTTAAATGGTTGCAAATTCATTTAAGATATTTGTCACGGAGAGACCCCCAATGACATCGTGAGTCCAACAGGCTGCGGACGGAGTACGCTGGGGCCCCCCGAACATCCAAGGGAGGGGGAGGTGCGTCGTGGGGTTCAGCACTAGCCAAGGGATCAGCTACCACTGGCCTGAGGAGAGATACATGAAATGAGGGTGAGATACAGTAATTGACGGGGAGCTGTAATCTGTACGTCACCTCATTGACTCTCCTCAGGACTTTGAACGGCCCCACAAACCACAGGCTTAGCTTCCGGCAGGGCAGGCGGAGGGGCAGGTCCTTCGTAGAAAGTCAGACCCTGTCACCGGGGCGAGAGACTGGGGCTACACTGTGGTGATGATTGGCCTGCACCTTCTGCCGGAGGACGACATGCTGGAGATGGGTGCGTGCTGTGTTCCCTAACTCCTCGGGGCATCGGAACCAATCGTCCACCACAGGAGCCTCAATCTGGCTCCAGTGCCAGGGCCGGCTGATAGCCTAGAACACACTGAAAGGGTGTGAGGTTAGTGGAGGAGTGACGGTGGGAGTTTTGAGCGTGTTCTGCCCAAGACAGAAACACAGCCCACTCCCCCGGGCGGTCCTGACAGTAACTACGAAGGTACCTACTCAGTTCCCAATTGACACTTTCCACCTGCCCAATTGATGGGGGACGGTACCCGGAGGTGAGGCTGACCGTGACCCCCAGTCGTTCCATGAAGGTCTTCCAGACAAGGGAGGTGAATTGAGGACCACGGTCAGACATGATGTCCTCCGGGATCCTGTAGTGCTGGAAGACGTAAGAGAAGAGAGCCTCCGCGGTCTGCATGACCGTAGAGAGACCAGGCAGAGGAATCAAATGACAGGCTTTGGAAAACCAATCCACAACGACCAGGATGGTGGTGTGTCCCTCCGAGGGGGGAAAGTCTGTGACAAAGTCCATGGAGAGATGGAACTAGGGTCGTTGTGGAACCGGTAGTGGGTGGAGTTTGCCATAGGGGAGGTGTCTTGCTCTGTGCGCAGGTGGAGCAGGAAGAGACCCGGGCGTCCTGTGCCAAGGTGGGCCACCAGTACTTGGTGGAAAGACAGTCGATAGTACGGGCTATACTGGGGTGCCCCTAAACAGGTGATTTGTGTGCCCAGGCGAGGAGACTGTCCCGCACATCACATGGCACGTAGGTATGCCCCTCGGGACAGTGGGCAGGTGAGGGCTCCTGTTCGCAGGGCTCGACGATGTCCTCATCCACATTTTACAACAGGAGCCACAATACGGGACAGGGGAATAATGGGTGTCACGTTCTCCCTCTAATCCTGTGTCATGCACCTGGGACAACGCATCCGTCTTGACGTTCTTAGATCCTGGCCGGTAGGAGAGGGTAAAGGCAATCCTGGTTACCCTTTTGTGACTAGGGGGCAGTATTGTCATTTTTGGAAAACTAACGTTCCCGTAGTAAACAGAATATTTTGTCAGGACAAGATGCTAGAATATGCATATAATTGACAGCTTAGGATAGAAAACACTCTAAAGTTTCCAAAACTGTAAAAATATTGTCTGTGGGTATAACAGAACTGATATTGCAGGCGAAAGCCTGAGAAAAATCCAATCCGGAAGTGCCTCATGTTTTGAAAGCGCTGCGTTCCAATTGAGCAGTGAATTGGCTATCAACCAGATTACTTTTCTCCATATTCCCCAAGGTGTCTACAGCATTATGACGTAGTTTTACGCATTTATGTTGAAGAATACCCGTAAGTGGCTACATTGTGCAACTGGTCACCTGATGGCTCCCAGAGTGATTCTCGTGGAAAATACAGAGGTAGCAGAGGTACAGAGGTAGCCATTATTCCAATCAGTCCTACTGAAAAACCAATTGTCCCGGTGGATAAATTATCGAATGGATATTTGAAAAAACACCTTGAGGATTGATTATAAACAACGTTTGCCATGTTTCTGTCGATATTATGGAGCTAATTTGGAATATTTTTCGGCGTTTTCGTGACTGCAATTTCCGGGCAATTTCTCAGCCAAACGTGAAGAACAAACGGAGCTATTTCACCTACAAAAATAATATTTTTGGAAAAATCTAACTGGGAGTCTCGTGAGTGAAAACATCCGAAGCTCATCAAAGGTAAACAATTTAATTTTATTGCTTTTCTGATTTCCGTGACCAAGTTTCCTGCTGCTCGCTGGACAAAATGCTATGCTAGGCTATCGATAAACTTACACAAATGCTTGTCTAGCTTTGGCTGTAAAGCATATTTTGAAAATCTGAGATGACAGGGTGATTAACACAAGGCTAAACTGTGTCTCAATATATTTCACTTGTGATTTTCATGAATAGGAATATTTTCTAGGAATATTTATGTCCGTTGCGTTATGCTAATTGGTGTCAGTCCATGATTACGCTCCCTCATTCGGGATAGGGAGTCATTAGAGGTTAAGAATAGGGCCCACCTGGCCTGACGCGGATTCAGCCTCTTCGCTGTTCGAATATACTCTAGGTTCTGGTGGTCCGTCCAAACCAGGAATGGGTGTTGCATACCCTCCAGCCAGTGCCACCATTTTTTCAGCTCCTTCTTGAAGGCCAACAACTCACAATCCCCCACGTCATAATTCCACTCCGCGGGAGACAGCTTCCATGATTAGAAGGTGCATAGATTGAGTTTAGGTGGCGATCCAGTGCTTTGGGAGAGAACAACTCTTACTCCAACCTCATAGGCGTCCACCTCCCCGATGAAGGGCAAAGATCGGTCAGGATGAGCCAGAACAGATTCATTCGTCAAATGTTCCTTGAGCGCATGGAAGGCTTCGTTGGCCTCCTCAGTCCAGCACAGTTGTCAAGGACCTCCCTTCAGGAGAGAGGTGAGAGGGACCACCTCTGTGCTGAAATCCCTAATGAAGCGCCTGAAATAGTTGGCAAAACCTAGGAAGCACTGCACCACCTTTCTGTTGGATGGAACAGGCCACGACCATACTGCACTGACCCTCTACACTGGATATCCGATTGCACAGGAAGGAGACCACCTGATGGAAGGAAACACACTTCTCCGCTTTGGCGTACAGGTGATGCACTATCAGCCTCTCCAAAACGGACCTGACATGAGAGACATGTTGCTCTCGTGTAGTGGAGTAAACCAAGATGTCGTCTATGTACACCCCTACACAGCGACCCAACATGTCTCTAAACACCTTGTTAATGAAGGATTGAAATACTGAGGATGCATTTGTCAGGCCGTAGGGCATTAACCTGTGCCCGGTGTTGGTGCTGAAGGCGGTCTTCCATTCATCCCTCTTTCTGATGCGGGGTGGTCCGGACTTTCCATGGAGGAGGCACAGATAGACACGGAAAGACACTCCTCACCAACCCAACAACATCCTCTCTGTCCTCAATATCCTGGGGTTATGCAACTGCAACAAGGGGAAACCTAAAACTACGGAGTGTGCAGGAGAGTCTATGATGAGTAAATGATACGTTCATGGTGGTTTTGAGCAACTGTGAGGGAAATGGGAATCGTGGTCTGTTCCTCGGGGACGGTTGTCTAGGGCATGGACTGGGATAGGGAATTGTAAAAGGGACTGAGGGAATGCGTAATGATAAGGCCACTGACCGGTCTAGGAAATTGCCTGCAGAACCTAAATCCACCAGGGCAGGACTTAGTGGGGGCCAGGATAGTCTGGGAAGGTGACAGGAAGGAGGATGGGCTCTGTGGACAGAGAGGAGCAAGGCACATTCACACCTACCTGAGAAGGTGCAGGAGCGCTCCTCAACCTGTCGCTTCCTCGCCTGGTTCTCCTTCTGGAACATGTGTTACAGGGCTGGTCCGACTCCCTGCAGTAGGAACAGAGACCCTGTTGATGGCAGCGTTGACGTTCCTCGGGGGAAAGTGCGTCGTGCCCAACTCCATGGACGCAGTCTTGCTGGAAGTTCCTGGGAGAGACCCGAACTCCCGGGATTGGCAACGACGTGCATGCAGGAGATTATCCAGGCGGATGGACATGGAGATGAGCTGGTCCAGCGTGAGGTCCTCATTGCAACAGTCCAGCTTGGTCTGGACGTTCGCCTGTAGCCCGCTGTGGAAAACCATCAACGTGGCGTTGTCGTTCCAGCCAGTGGACGAAGCCACCATCCGGAAATCCAGAGCTTACTTAGACTCTGTCCTGGACCCCTGACGTAGATGGAGGAGACCCTCACCTCCCTCTCGGCCCTCTGTAGGGCGGTCAGAAATGGCAACGAAGAGTTGAGTGAAACGCTTATAGGACTGCACTTCTGGACCGTCCCTCTCCCAGACAGCGTGCGCCCACTCCAGAGCCCGGTCTGTCAGCACAGAGCAAGCCCACCTTGTCCCTCTCAGAGGCCGTCCCAGCATGACGGGCAAGGTGGAGTTCACACTGCAGCAGAAACCCCCTACAGTGAGCTGGGGTGTCATCAAACCTCACCGGGAGGGCAGGTGGACATTGCTGATCGGACCTGGTGATGTAGAAGGTGGTGGGGTGGCTTCGCTCATATAAATAAAATAAATGCTATTTGTCACATACCCCGAATACAACAGCGTATAGACCTTACAGTGAAATGCTTACTTACAAGCCCTTCACCAACATTGCAGTTGTCAGCACTACTTATTCCACAGCCAGAAGTCTCCCAAGTGTGTCTGTAGAACAGGGCCTCAGCACCTAATGTATAAATTAGTGGGAACAGAGGCCAACCCCTGACCAGCAGCTCGGGGTTATATATTTTTGTGGCCAAATCTGTATTCATTTTGTTGTTGTTGGGGGGCACTACTGGCACAATGAACAAATTCACATAATTTCATAGCTCACAACCACCCGTGGGCTGCCACTAAAAGGTCAAACATTTAAAAACAAAGTACAAATACAAAGCATTGATCACCATGATCTTACCACTGTTACAGACGCCTCTTGGAGGAGGAAACGAAAAACCTGCTACATCTCAACTCCCCGTGGAGTGAAAAAGTGATTGTAGGTGCAGTGAAGGACGACAGTTTACAGGGAATTTATTATTCCTTAACACGGTAGGTGGGGAAAAGGTTCTGGAAAGAACCAAAGCAAAAAAGTAAAAATGAAAAGAGTACCCTCTCCTACCTCCCTAACCTTTAGCACCACCTGGCGCGCTAACCAAAATACAGAGGATGGTCCACCCAGGTCTTACCTAGTGTGCATTGACAGATTAAATACTACGGGTTATACATGCCCGCAGGCCTCTTGCCTAAACACTCCCAAGGTGCGTTCCCCAATACATTCCAGGTGACTACCTCATGAAGCTGGTTGTGAGAATGCCAAG